>NW_025777844.1:0-84671 GCF_021130785.1 Homalodisca vitripennis
CCTTGTCTAACGATCAAGAAATATAAGTCTCGGATCACAAATATCTCGGAAACTTATTTCGGTCAAAAAGCGTATATTTCCAGTCCTTGTCATATATTTGAGGTCTAAGACATTCCCAGTACCATAGTGGGCTTTTTGTTCTGACGAAGAAAAAAATATATACTTACGTAAGACCGATATGCCTACTTCGGTTAAAAAGTGCCTACTTAAGACCGTTTAAATTCACTTACCTACTATGTCACAGTTTAGCTTGCCATATTTCCTCGATCAAAATACTATATACGTTTGATTATCTAGTTCTCGGAAATCTATTTTGGTCAAAATCTTGTTAACAAAGTTGAGTTTGCCTTGTCCTAATGAAGAAAATACACATATAAGAGCCTGTTACGACCTAGAGGGAAGTCCTATCTACTTCTTATGTACTTTAGCTATGAGGAAAATCCTTATTAAGGTTATGCAAAATTCCAAAATAATCGTTATTAAAGTTTTGTGTTACACTTGTTTTTGGACTGTAGCCAGGGAAAGAATGAATCGTTGAGGCATGTTAGTATTAATTTCTCTGTTTTTCCTTAAGCCATTGTTAAAATGAAATATCATAATATCACGGGTGCCCACCAGTTTAAAGTAACTTATTTAAAAAAAATCATACCTTTGTTCATTAAAGTTAGTTTTATAACAGTTTTTTAATGCATTAGGTGATTTTAATTTGACACTGGCGCAATCTGGAGTAAAATTTATATATTCATGTTTTTTTTTACTTACTATCTGCATTAAATTACCGATCAAGCACTGTTTACTTATTATTGATAAAACTTAAATGTAAACAGATGTTTCAGAAAGTTTGTCAAACCTATAGCTCTCAACAAACTGTTTAGTGCCAGTTTAATTTTAGTTATGTAACGTAAAAACTAACATTTTTGTTGGAATTCCAAAATAGTCATGGTAAATTTTCTTAACCTTTTCTTCATAAAAACCTTCCTTGGATTTTATGGACATTTAAAAAAAAGAATTAACCGAATTGGTCCAGCCGTTCTCGAGATTTGCGCTTACAAACACATTTTGCTATTCATTTTTATTTATAAGATATATTTATGAAATTCATGAAGCAGAACTGTAACATTACTTGATTTATACAAAATTACCTTAATCTTTCATGGCTAGTTGAATGACAAGCTATTTGAAAGCATTTTTGTATTACATAAAACACGATACTTTATCGCACAAACGGGAGTAAATCTTGTGAAGAACATTCTCAATCCTCTCTAGGGTCCATTAGTAATCCATTACCTCAATAGATGTCACGCTTTACCTCCGCTAGTGTCGTACATTACCCTAATGGAATCTAGATGTGTGATTACCTGAGTACTTGTCCCCGTGCTTCAGTCGTCATTCATGCATGGTTATAGTATTATCATGTCTAGGATGAACTGCTGATGTGATGGTTGGATATGGCTTGATATCATTGGTAAGCAAAATATTTTACTATAAGTGTATATGTATTTCATAGAGTTTTTCAGCCTGTAGTCAAGTATTTGCTATAAAGACAAGTTATTTTAACATAAAAAATGTAAAGATGGCAAATTTATTTTCGTATTCATACTACATTAAACACCAATTTAGACATACACTGGATTGTTCTCTCTGTTTCATTTTTTCCACTTAAATTAAGGAATTACTCTTTTCAAAATTTTTCTTATCCTACACTCCACATTTCTTCTACCACTGACACTAAACAGCGTTTCAATTTTAACAACTTAGGCGTAAAAGCATTTTTTTCAGGCACTGTTTATAACTGATCATAAAAGGAAAATATGTCTGTGAAGGGAAACGTTTAGCAGCCATCATCATATATCTCCGAGTCTGGTAGAGATCCTCTTATCTGTGTAAAACTATATTGATTCGTCTTTGCCGTTGATGGAGGCATATGTACACATAACAACACACATACGAAGAGTTTTTCCTAAGTATGGAGGCTTAAGTCTTAACGCAGTGTACAATTTGATAACGCAGTGTACAATTTAAATCAACGAGTAGTCTTAATGCTACTGAGGAAACATTGGAATTTCTAATTTTTAACTCGTTTCCCGAAAATTACTAACCAATATAATTTACTTGTAAAGTTTGTAGTGTTTTAAGATTATATTTATCTTTATATAAATATAAATATTATATATGTATACATTATATAAAGGTATATAATATATGTGTTATACATTATAAATTGTAAATATATTACATACTAAAAAGAATTATTTACATACATACTGATTTTTGTTTTACTATGGTATTTTCACACGTCCTTAAAGAAAAAAAAATATTACACGGATTTTAATGTGTATACAGTAATAAGCAAATTATTAAACCATATCTACAATAATGGGCATGTTTTATTTATCAGAACTCCAGTAGTTTGTGATCTCCTTGATACAACTTTCAAATGTCTTCTAGAAGCTTAGGTCTAATACCTTATCTCCTGTTCCTCAGTGGACTTAGGAATGGACAAAGAAGGATTATCTGAGATTGTTAACCCTTACTTAGTCTACAAATGAAACTAAATTGGGCTCAAAGTCAGGTATAGCGGAGCGAGCTTAACCATTTAGAGATTATGCAAATAATTTTTTTTTCACTAATTTATTCTATTGATCCTTAAAAAAAATCAAATATACTACTATTATAATAGTGCTTACTACACTATACCTACAACTTTGAATATTTCATCTAATCCCATCTGATATAACCTAAGGTAGCTTATATTTTATTCTTAAGCTTCAGAGTTTCATAAATTACATTTAGTTATATTTCAATTTGATAAACCAAAGATCTCAATGAAAATGTCTTACTAATTTGCCCATTATAACTTTTTATCGTCTTTTTTCTATTAGTTGCACACTAATTCTGTTAAACGCAATTCCTTTATTGGAAAGTAAGTACGGTACATCATAAGCACTTAATAAAAAAGTGGTCATAATAAAGTTTACCATATTTTATGTTTTTTTTATGAAACTAACTTCTTTAAATATAGTTTTCTGCTTAAATATTCATTTCCTTAAAGATCAGAAAAAGTTACTTATGCAAACCACTTATGAACTATATGTATTTCATCATTAAATCCATCATGAGACTCGATGTGTATGAATTCATTGTTTTTAAACATGACTTTAAATTATATTGAAGAACTACTTTTGATGGTTAACTCTTAGTAAAAGTAAAATACGCTTGAAAACTGAATTTAAATAAAAATTACGGCCGCGATTATTTGAAAGTGATTATAATTTTTTTTTCAATTACAAATTCCGAGGAATACAGCTACTAGGCAAAATATTTAACAATAACGCTGATATTAATTTAAGAACAAATATCAGCTATTTTACTTTATGTTTAAGGTATCGAGTTTTATTTTTTTCCTTAGAACTCCCCAGTTTACTTACTTGATTATCTTAAACTATATTAGATTACAATGGCATTGGTTTACGTTACATTCCACCTTATATATATTTTCAAACTGTCAAAAAAGAATTTACTTTCATTCAATAAATATTTAATGAATCGTTAGTGGGTTTCTAAAAATTCTGAGACGTATGTGTCTAAATACTATTAATATTAATTTCGACAATAAAATAGTGAAAATAGCTCGGTGTACAAGGTATAGTTGTATTTTTAATCGAAATCGTATGACATATTTCATAGTTGGAAATAAGATAATGTATTTTTAAGTTAACAGTAAATTAATTACAGAGTGTCCATCAAATAGAAATTTCAAAGAAAATATATATACAGAGGAGTGGTAACAGAAAAATATACAAATCCACTGTATAGCCCTATTGGTTCTTGATGTATATTGCTGAAAGTTGAGCTGGTGCATATTACATGAAACTCACCGTACTTGATAATCTATACTTATAAATTGACATAATGTTAAATTTAAGTCCAAAGGTCGATTTCGACTTGAGATAGCAAGCAGGCAGACTGATAGGTAAAAGAGACAATTTGTCAACAAACTGAATGACATGGTTCGCTAACGCTCGGCCAAACAAAAACCGTAATTATGTTTAATATTTTAGACCTAAAATAATCATTTCATCATAATAAAGGATCTATTATTTGTATAGATTAATTAAACTCTCAATGTCCTGCTATATTTAAAGTATAGAAGAAAACGGTGATAAAATATTTCGAGAATATTACACGTCAGAGTATTTATGCTACATAAAACTATTGTGCATGGCTATTCTCCATTTTCTTGTTTGTTGGTGCATTTTGTTACGTTTGTGTTTTAAATGTAACAAATGTTTTTCGAAATTGTGTAGATTTCCGCCCGAGCAGAAAAAACATCGTAATGTTTACACATTCTTTAGCTTATATCACGTGTGGCGAAAAAGTAAGTTTATTCTTAAGAACTTTATTCTTATGTTTTCTTTTCTTATTTCTGTTATTTTCTAAGTGCATTTCCGTACGTTTTACTGAAATAGTTTAACACATATTTTATGTTAAACATGGAATTGGTCCAAACCCGAACTTCATAAAAACGGAAGCGTAATTGATCTAAATTGACATGAAAATCTATGGTAATTTTTAAATAACGTTTATTAGGGCCAAATTGTAGTTTTATCATTTCCCTAACATAACTTTGCCAAGAAACATATAATTAACACAGAGTTAATATTATATTAGCAGAGTCATCAAATTAAACACACTTTCTTATTATTTTATGAAAAAGGAAGAACCTGTTGTTAAGTAGTTTCCCACACTAGGGCTGAGAACGAGAGTTGGGGCCATAGTGCCCCTGGTGGCTCTAACCTTAATTTCTGATGTTGTTACTGAACATTGCTACAGCCATTACATGTAGTTTTTATAATATTGTTTAAACAACAGAAAAAGACACATATGTTTTAAAATTCACAGTGCATTATATCATTGCTTGAACAGAGATTTAATAATGTTTATGGAAATGGTACTATTATGTAGTACACTACTGTGCTTTTTCGAAACTGGAAATCATGTTATACATCTTTGCATATAATACGGAAGATAGGAAAAAACGTGTGACAATGGTAAAGTAGATAGTGTTCTAGTACCGGTAGATGCTGTGTTTCTGGATGTTTATAATAAGACAAGTTTTACACTGTCTGATTGGAAGGCCAAATACCTGTCAAAGGACATTAAGCCTAAGAACTAAGACTGCAAATGCTCAAGACACACACACACACACACACACACACACACAAACAAACATATATATATATATATATATATATATATATATATATATATATATAACAATTATTAGACTACTAGGAATAATTTTCATTTAATATTTCGTCATCTATCTTTTTCTAAGATGTATAATAAAAGATAACACAGGAAACCTTTTATTATACATTTTTTTAAACGGCAAATGCCGTAATAGTGCAGTCATTGAAGCGAAAAATACGGTCTTTTACCTCCGAATTTTTTTACTGTGAACCGATTTGCATGAAATTTTGGAATTAGGCTCATCTTACCCTTAACTTCAAAAGTGAAAATGATCTGAACTCCGCCTATTATTTTTAAGGGGTGTAAACAACCCCTTAATGGGAAAAATTGAAATTGAGCCATTTTATCGCTAGAAAACATGTATAATAGTAAGTGTGAAATTGTAAAGTTGTTTTCTAACACAATTTACTTCATATTAAAATCATTTTCAACCCCTTGAAAATCTTACAACCTTTGCAAACAACCCCTAAATTGAAAAAATCACAAAAAAAATACTTTGGTATTACATAAAAAGATGTAAGTATAGAGTAAGTAATATTTTATATTCTCTATAATAATTATCAAATTTTTCAACCCCCTTTCAACCCTTGAAAACTACCCCTTGATAAAATATTTAAAAAAAAAATTATAAAATAAAAAGGATTTAAATATTATTCCACACTCTCGAAAATGATTATCATATTCTTAAGCTTTTCTACCTTAGAACTACCCCTAAATTAAAACAGTAAATATATATGATTATATATTTAAAAATAATTTAATTTAGAGTAAAAAATTACCATTTATTGAATATATTATTTACAAATTATATAAAATTCACTCAAATGTGTTATATATACATATAAGAACGTTGGTATGTATTCATGCCTACGTTTCAAAAATACATGACCCATATTATGTATATATGTACACATTACAATAGTTTTGGGTCTCTATTATACTGCGTACTTCACATTGCTCCAGATATTCACACTCCGAAATTTTCAGTTACTAAGTAGAAAAAAAATATCATAAGTTTTTGGACCATAACTCCTTTCAATTTTCATGCTATCACAATTTATAAAAAACCATTGTAAAGGTAATTAAGAGAGCTACAATATCCATCATTGAAATATATAGTAAAAAATATTTTTCTCAAACGGTGAAGGGTTTAAAGGGCTTAAGAGAGGCTGTGATTGCGCTGCCACGCGCTCTTTAAACAATCATATCTCCTGTTAAATTTTTGTTTGAGATAAAAAAACAAAAAACCCAAATTGTTTGTCAGAAAAATACCTAAATTTTTCATTCTTACATTTTTATACGTATATGTCGTCATTTTGGAGATATTATGAAAAAAAGATGGTTTTTTAAAAAATTTGAATTTTTTTTAATCGTGACTTTTTGAAAAATATGTATCCTGAAGCACCCAAACTGATAAAATCTATCAAACTCTTCATAATAAAGTTATTTTCAAAGCGGAATACGATTAGTTTTAATTTTGGGTGGAAATGGCACTTATGAAACCCATTGATTTAAAAGAAAAAAAACATTTAGATGCTCCTCTTATACAGCAATACAGCTCAATTATTTTACGTGCAAAAAGACTTTTAATAGTGCTCATTTTGAAGCTTATTTCAAAGCACTACAAAACCCTATTTTTATTACAATGCCTAAAATGCATCTGCTCGCCGCTAGATGGCATTGACCACATCGATTAAATTTCAGACACAACAAAAAAACTGCTTTGATCTTTAATATCTAGCTTAATATATTGCACTTAGAAATACTTTATAAAAACCAAATTGTTTATTTATTTACCTGATACAATTTTGTTATTTATAATATTTTCGATAAAACGTATATTTTTAGGAGATATTTGCAAAAAAACCTATGAAAAACGTGAAAAAAATGCGAATTTTAAATTGCCAATAACTTGAAAATTATTGGATTTTTCGAAAAACTTTATAGATGATTTTTTGCTTACAATTAGGCCTTCTATCGACATCCGAGGTTATTTATAAGAAAAACAATTCACCCCCGAGAAGTGGTGGCAACCACCCCCAGGGTGGTTTGCGGAGTTCAAATAATTTTCACTTTTGAATTTAAGGTTAAGATGGACCTAATTCCAAAGTTGTATGCAATTCGGTTCACAGTAAAAAAAATTCGGACCAATAATGCTTCAATGACTGCACTATAATATTAAACTGTCGAAATATGAAATGTTAAATATTAAAGACAATTTTATACTGAGACGTCTAATAATTATTATAATTTAAATAATTCAATTATCATGTTCTTTAGTTTATTTAAGTTTCATAAGAATTTAGGTAATATTGGTAGTTTTACCGAAGACTAATTTTACACTTTTTTATTAAATAAATTGCATAAATGCAAAATCTAAATGTTTTAAATTAAATTAGGCTTTTTCAGACTGTCCTAACAATACCCGTGGATTCGCATCCAATTTATACACAACCTTCCTTATGTTTGAATATCTGAAGGAAACAGAATTTTTTTGGACATTTACCATCGTTTAGTGAAACAATAAATCAGTAACACTGCGGTTCGAGATCTGCAATCTGATCTCTTCTTCAGGTAAAGAATACGTAGTGTTACTGATTTCTTGTATCACTGAACGATGGTAAATGTCCGGACAAATCCTGTTTCCTTCACAATCCTTCCATCGTCAAAAATAACCTTCAAATAAAGATTTTAATATCTCCTACGATTTCAGTTACACTTGAGAACTATTTTAGACCAATCTAGATTACTTCAAAGTCGAGGTTCATAGCTTTCTTAGTGAAATCACTTCAGATTTATTTTGCGAGTGTTCTATTTAATTTTGAATTTTAATTAGTTAAATATAATAATGTACACATTTTTGAATGCTCATGATTAAGTTGATGAACATTATTATTTGAGGCTTTACACTCCTAGTTCAAATTAATTATATTTCCAACTCAAAATTGTTATTTGCCATTTTGCTCCAACAAACAATATATTTAAACCTATAAAGTTTTATGATGATATTGGATTCTAAACTGTGCAGTTTTGTAACTTATATGGATGTATATATGAATTGGGAAATAAAAACATGTTCTTTACTATTTTATGTATCATCCTTACATATGGACGACAACTGCTTTAATGCAAGTAATCAAATGGATTTAGTATTATTGAGAGGTAAATTAAGGAAAGCTTTTAAGTGGTAAAATTAAACTACACCATACACTTAAGTTTTTAATTAGGGGTAATTAAAGCGTATTGAAAAAATTTATAGTAAAATAAATCTTAAAATAAATTGCAAAATGTGTTGCTAGAAGCTTCTCTAGAAAGGCTTTAGAAAGGATTTCTAAAAGCTACATACGTATATAGCTCTTAGATTGAAGCAGTAGTGCACGCTCCACTGTGGCTCCGTAAATGATTCTAAATGACCGAAAATGACCGGTTTTAGAGAGCTAAATACAAATATATCTTGTTTTTTTATCAGGGACGTAAGGAAAACTTAGCTAGGGCAACTTTAGGGAATTTACACTGCCGTAAGTAGATTATTTTTCTTTTCAGTCTACTTTTGAAAATTACATTTTGTTCAATGTGTCTCTAAGAAAAACTAAAATATGGCACCATTAGACCAGAAGGATATGAGAAGAGCTAGAAGTAAACCGAGGTAGGTATCTAAAACCTATCTGTCTGTATTGCCTTGGTCAGGAAATCTAGTCCAACTCACCTATGGCGATGAAAATACTTTTATTTAGTTAAAACTATAAATGTTTATACATGTGGAAAATGACATGAGAGTCAGATTAAACTCTGATCATGTTAATCCCAAAACGTTTTAATAATATGTAACTGATATATGATTACTTGCGTTTGGAAAGTGTCATACGTCTTTATCATTTAACATCATAAGTGCCTTTCCTAAGTAGTTTTAACCACATCGATTTTTAAAATAGCGTGTGAATCCGAGTGTGACAGCTAGTGCACTAAAACTAATAAAAAAATAGAACTTATAAGATGCACCTTGGGGTACAACATTATTGGAAGGTTATAGATGCATAAAGCTACGGACTGAATTCAACGTATCCTGGTGCTTTGATTTATTACGTACTGTAATATTTACCTATTATAAACAATATATTGGGATATTTTGATTAAATATTAGAATATTGTTACTATACAATGTCTTCAATTACATATACTATCTTAATAGCATACATTTTACTTGTTGCCCTAAATGCAGTAAAATGAATATGTGTATAAAGCTCCTTAACAATTTGTAACTACTTTTACTATGTTTAGTTTACTATTTATATAATTGATCGCTAATATTTTCCAAGTTACGAGACAACGGCCTAGACGAACAGCTTTACAGACCAAAGACAAAGTATAACCGTTGAGTTAAAAATATTCTTTCTTTAAAAATAAGATTTTTCTGTTTTTATACCTATTAAGACAATCGTTCATCTAAACTTTATAATTTCACGACTCACATTTAAATAATCTCAGATAAAACATGTTTAAGAGGGCAATTTTGTAGCATCTGAGAATAAGTAAAGTATTATTAACTTTTCTCATAATTTACTATCCTTATAACCTGAATTTCAATTAACAGTCATGTCCAAATTTCCCTATTATTAGCATATTATAAGGAAGTTTATTTTTAAATGACGCTTACTGGTAGATTCATATTATTTAACATATATATAACATAACAAATTCATTATTTGTTAATAATAACGATATACTTGAAGTGATTAATATGTCAAGTGTTAAAGTAGTATTAAAGTATACTATTATTTTAAGCCTATGAAAGAAAATCGTAGTGAACACTGCAGTGAATAGCTACACAATCACTGACAAATAGCGGTACTTGCATGACCAATCTAACTGCAGTTGCACGCACAGCTCTGGGTACGGATAAGTCTCATTGCTAATAAATTACTACTTTCATGTAACAGACATACTGTGATTTACTTGTGCTTGAAACTTTTAAAATCTTTCCAATAGGTTTCAATAATGTTTAAGTATAATTATAGTAGCATTTCCTGATTACAATCAGTTTAGTCAAGAAAACGGAAAATAAATGTAGGCCTACTACTCACATCGGTAATAACTGGTTAATATAAAATTATTTTCTTTAAACATATTTACACTCATCGTACTTCTTGGTGCTATTCAATATTTGAATATACGATCATCTTTAATATGATAAAACTTGTTTACGACGTTCAAAATACCCGTGTTTTAAAAATAGAAAAAAATAAATAAACAAACCTGTAGTTATAAAGAAAGATTTGAATAAACTGCAAGACGTTTATTCTACATGCCTTAGGAAAGTTTACCTATGTCAAAAAAAGACATTTAAAAATATAAAGCATCTCCACATTGGTATATAGAGGTGAACAAAAATCTTTTCTTGTCGGAAAAAATCACACTCTGCTTGTCGGAAACAAGAACAACACCCAATAACCTCAACATACGTAATACACCGGAAAGGCAATGGTTACATCCCGCAAGCTCAGCTAATCTTTCGAGTTCAAAATAAAAGTACTTATTGTTCTTTATATTAGTCTTAAGTCATCCATCTTGGATATTTTGCAAGTTTTCATGTATGCTTGATTATTAATTAAGTACCGTTGGGAGAATTCTAAATAATATAATATAATATGACTTAATTTTAAATATTAAAAGAAACATTCACCATAGTGACAGATCTAGTAGTGAAAGCCAGAACGGTATATTTAATGCTATGATCTTCCATTCATACTTGTATCCAGTATATTAAATTATTATATAAAACATAATGCAGTGGAATTGAAGTCTTTTGAGTAAATTATTCCATACTTATTCAATGTCATAAATTTATTGAATTAGAGTTATTTATTACATGAAATGTTCAAGTTTATTAAATGAAGTTCTTCAAACTTCAAGAAAACGATCATTTACTAAAATGTATATTAATTTACAAAAACATTGTAATTTCTAATAATTACTGTTTAAAATTAGTTTTGAAATTTTGAGCCTCTGCGTTTTTCAATCCACAAGATTTTTAATGTATGACTTTTACTCATTTTTAGATGGATTTCTACCTCTAATTTAAACTGATTCATTTTTATACTGACGCAAATTTGAAACAATAATTATTGTTTTTTGAGATTTTAAATGATAATTTCACTATTTGTAATGACTAATTCATGTATTAAAGTGTAACTCTAGCGTAATTTTTAAACTACATTTCAACTGCATTCATTTGCATGGCCAATAACAAGTGGAATTCACAAACTTGTGACGTCATAGTTACATTTCTGCTGCACCGTCCTTTGTAACTGCCGCATAGTTCTCGCTGGGATTATTGGCGGTCGTTTGGTGGTGCATGGAGTAGTGAGATTCCAACTCATGTTGTTACAGTTAACTGCGAAGTTACATTTTTACGAACTGGTTGATAATTATAATACATCTTTTCGTATATTGGCGAAATTCTGGATGAAATTCATGCACATAGAAACTGTAATTTGGTAAGGCTTGCTTTTGAAATTATGAAAAATATTTAAAAAAATTTGTATAAATGGCAAATAAATTTTGAACTTGAGGACGACAAAAAATGGTGTTATTAGATTGTACACATAATTAAAAACATACTGTTATGAATTTCCTGTTTTAAGTCGTCAAATATGTAATTAATATTTCACTCCATTGATTATTTAAATATCAAATCAGTCCTAAAACTCTAAATATAGTTTATATCTGTCTTTTTATCCATTAGGTATACTCTACCTTACAACATTTAGCAGCGTATATCTTACTGATAAAAGGGAACTGTCTATGACAAACTGTTTGAAGTAGGTTACTTTGAACTGTGTATTTACACGAAAGAAACCAATCAGTCGGACTGAGAAGCTGCCGGCGACAGACGCGAGCGAGAAATGTAAATGGTTTGGAAATTGAATTCCATCAGTAAAAGGCTCAATGTAAGACTCGGTTTGGCAATTTTCAAGTTGTCCTTTATAAATAAAGTAAGGCTTGATTGAATGTTGAGCTCAATAAATATGTTTTAGGGGTTTAAAGCCGATTTAGAGGGAAATGTATTTGAAGTTTGTAAAACATATTACGTTCAATTAACGTAATAATTAATAATAACGTAATAATACCTTCTTCAGAAATACATATATTTGTGAGGAATATAAGTATTTAATTACTACGTTACAACATATGTTTAAGATATTAATTACGATGTATAATACACGTGTTCAGAGGCTGTAAGTTAGATATAAATTTACAGAAATTGGAGAATTTGTCAAAAGAATAAGTCGAAAACACATTGTCATTTTACTATTGAAGAAAGTATTATTATATCTCTATCATATTGAAGTCTAGGAAACCCTTCACACACACACACACACACACACACACACACACACACACACACACACACACACACACACACACACACACACACACACACACACACACACACACACACACACACACACACACACACACACACACACACACACACACACACACACACACACACACACACACACACACACACACACACACACACACACACTTATATATATATATATATATATATATATATATATATATATATATATATATATATATATATATATATATATTAATGTAATGAAAATAACTAAAACCCTTTAAATTAAAACTTTTTATTACATACACGTGTTTCTGTTTTTTAACCTCTAGTGTACATTAACCTCTAAATAAATAAATAATAAACAATTAGATATACACATGTGGACCTTTTAAACATATGTTAAATTTAAATGACACAGTTGTAATTTTCTTATTAGTAATCTGTATATAATATTTTAATTTTTTCAAAAATTGGATTTGTCTTATTTTTCAGATTACTATTTTAAATGTTATGAGGATCTTTATTATAATTTAGATAAATATGTAATTCTTCTTTTGTGTTTAATTTCTCTCCTTTCCTTTCGATATCTAAAATTTCCAGACATGTGTATGTAATAAAAAGTTTTAATTTAAAGGGTTTTAGTTAGTTTCATTACATTAATATAAATAGATAACCCTATAAGTGGAGTTAATAACATAATATATATATATTTCCTATTCCAATATAACTATTCCAATAGTATTATCTTACTTTTATTATATATTGGAGCAATTAAATTTCAATAAAGTTAGTTTATTCAGGATTTTACTAATTGAACGAAATTAAAAATATTTACATATACAGTACTAACAATTGATTTTCTTAGACTTGGTGGAACGGCAGATTTACCCTACCAAAAGGAAAAATATAATCATGAAACTTATTAAATGCATCATTCACTACGTGACTATAATTTTAGAAAGCAAGCGGTTCTAGCGAACCATAGAAAAAAGCAACATGCCAAACACTATATTAAAATTTGTTTGACAAATAAACGTCAAAGGGACATTCCGCTTTTCACTTACGAGCCATACGATTCGGAGTAGCTACATAAGTATTGATATATTTCCTAGAATTAGCATCTAAATAAGATAGTGTATCGAACATGGGTTACGAATCAAGAGTCTATACTGAACTTTATCAGGCTTAGAGATATTATTCATACCGAGAGTATGAAACAAAGGGAGCCGGGTGGCCCGCAAAATAAGCAAATATTTAGTTTTATAGAATTAAACTTATTGGATTGTTCAAGGACCCCGTTGTCCGAATCAGTAGGTGGAGAATTAAACCAAATTACAATTTGTTTAATATTTAAATAGTTTTAAACGAGTTATTGGTTTAAACGATGTGAGGGAGAAACATTATGTTACTAAATAAATTAAATACATTATACCAAGCTTTCCTACCAACACTCCGATTTATTCCGGGAGTAATAATAATAATTAGACGCATTCTATTAAGTTTGAAATAAAAAAAATAATAATAATATGTTATTGCATTAAAATTTAATATGAATATTGAATTTCGTGATTATATAAAAATAAAAAAAATCTGTTTGAACTAATAAAATCATAGATAAACTCAAATTTATTTAAAGCTCGGAAATTCGGGTTTGCTTCTTTGACAACATTTTATTCCTACACATTTTCCTCCAATACAAAAACGTCGACGATAAGAGGTTCTTGTAAAGAGTTATAAATGGTTAAAGAAGACGAAATAAATCGGGTTGAAACGAACAAGTTAGATATTTGCAATTGACTGGCTTTCTTGTGTCTGGCTTTATATTCAAGCAGTTTGGCTCTACGTCAAGAAACCAACTGTAACTTATTCCATCATTGACAAGTCATTATCTCAATGTGCCTTCTAACTATGAAAGTAAAACTAGTACATTATCATTTAACCAGTTTGAGAACTATTGAACAGAGATTGTGCGTTGTAACACAATTTATTGATAGGGCAGTGTTGTATTGCCTGTGACTGTATTACAAACGTGTAAGCCTGGCAATTGTGTTAAGAAACTGTTTATTATTTTAAAAATATTTTATTTGCTCTTGATTTCAGATGATCATCTTTCATCAGTGTATTTATATGAGTAAAATGGCAATTAAAAAAATAATTTTTAACTCTGTAGCATCCAAGAAACTTCTGCGCGCAGTGACACTATCTTTCGTAAATATATATAAATACAATTTTTGAGATGTAATACGGAAGACGTAGTGTATCAAATGTAATGTAAAAATACTCAAAATACAACTTTGTCTCGACATAAAATAATCTAAGTATAGGAATTGAAGGTCGCTGAAAGGATTATAATCATACTAATGAATATAAACCTTTAGTCATTCATGGTAAAATACGCAATTAATATTTAGAAAATTTGTATAGAGTAACAGCACGACCAATAATTATTAATTCAAACACAACATTCAGAAATTTAGAACACGCATTTAAGATTTTAACAAAACCAAAGTTTCTTTATGATTTGAACCTTAGGAAATTAATTTAGTTCATATGAACACTCATTACATCTTTACAACCAAAATTTGAACATATGTTTAAAGTGTTTTTATATAGTCTTTAATTATTTATTTGTTTTGTACTTTATGTTTTTGGATATGATATGTGTTTCATTTTGTACTATTGTACCTAAAGAATTTTAATTCTAAATATATAGTACAGTACTTCAATATTAATATTTTGACTTTTTGTCTTAACTTTTCCGTATACGTTCACTAATTCAACCACGTTTTACTCCCATGAATAATTAACCACTTTTCGGGTATTTACCTCCGAAATATATTACCTCGAAGCCTCTGAGATATTTTTAAATTTCAATAATTTAGGACCATTCTAAAATCTCACGCCTTCAGCTTAAAAACAATTAATGTTTTGAGAATAAGTGGGCTAAGAGGTGTCTTCTTACATACTTCAATAAATGAGATACATATTTTTATAACAGGGGTGTTCACAGGCTTCAATATTTTTATCACAGTAATATACATACAAAAACCTAATAGAATGCATACTTCTAGCCATTTTATTGCGCCTTTATAGCAGCAATATAGAGTAGAACTGTAATCTCTAATGCGTATATAATGTCAAACAAACAATAAACTATCCTTTTTCTCCGTGCCAGGGCACGCAGGGCCAGAAAGGAATAAGGAAACTAAATCAAGTAGCCAAGTAGAAAAAGGGTTTTTACATAACTATTAATACCTAAACCTTAGCCCAATTAAAATAAGTTTACGTTTCTTACGAGGATCTCAGGGAAAGAGTTAATTTCAATTTTAACAGCAGAAAATAGAATGTTAAAATAATACTGCCATAATAAAATAATAAAGCAAGGTGAAATGGGAAAATTCCAGATGGAAATCAAGTTAAACCACATGTAAATTTTATTAACCATATACAAGTGGTTAATAGAGCTGTTTCAACTATGATTTTCCATAGAAAGTAGTAAGGTAGGAAAGCGCAGCAGACCCCTAAGCATATGTTGTATTTCTTTCCCCTCAATCCAATGCAATAAAAAAATCCCTTCCTAGTACTCTTTCTCTAACTTTAACGTAACATTTCTGAGAACATAAGTTTTAGTTATGAATTACACGAAAAGGGTATTTTTAATGTGTTTTCAAATCCTAATAGCATGTATTAAACGTAGTACCGTCCATTGGATCGTTAATGCATAGTTGGATGGCATCCTAAAATCGGAGACCAACGTCTATTCTAAGCAACTCTACCAGTTTATGAGCACACATGAGTTACTTTTTGAAACTTCTTGCACTATTATTCAGTTCATCAATATCATACGAACTTTAAATAACTTGCTGCAGTGCTACAATGGCAAATCCTTCCCTTAATTATTTCTGACGTAATGTAAAAATTTATGTGTATTGTCTATTTCAGAAATATTTGAAATCCAAGTCGTTTCTTAACTTTGATAAAGATTTGGATTAGGTCGTTATCTTTCGAAAAAGAACGCTACATGTTTTTGCAAATACGTTTTAGTAAAATGAAGCATGTTAAAAGTAAATACGACCTAAAAGGAACGATTAAAATTTAAAACAGCCCAAAAACAAGCAGACATGAATAATGCCAGAGTCTAGCTTTGTTTACCAACTTGTTGAAAGCCGCATACTCGCGTGTATATTGCAAGTCGAAAGTTTTTGTTTATACAACTGGAAACGCCTGTTATAAGCCAATTTTTTACTACATGGTAATAATATTATAAATGCGAATGCGCATTTTGTTTTATTTGCTTTCATGCGTAAACTATTGTGTACTGAAATCGTACATAGACTTTCTTACGGGCCTTGGTTATAGGCAGAATCTTATTTCGAAAACTCTCACTGGTCTATTGGATATTGGGAAAATCTCATTTTGGTCTCTGAAATTGGGACATATTCATTCAAAGAGCTTGTCCAATGTAATCGAATTTTATGTCAAAAGATTATTTATACCGCATAATAAATTGTTTATTTAATTTAACCACTACTTTCAGTTCATAGTGTGTGAGTAAGTAATGTGTGTGAGGTAACTGTGTATTTATACGCCGTTTTTATATGTCACAGATTAAGTAAGTACACATCTACATAAGTAAAACCTTTGAAGGATTAAACAAGAACTATGTTCCTTTTCCAGTTTATATGTTCTAAAATATTAAAAATATTTTCAATTTATAAAGAAAAAAAAACGTATATAATATAATTGTTAAATAACTTTGAACTGACCTTTTTTTAACATCTATTAGAAATTTAATATCCAAAACAATGTTACAATTTGACTGTTACTATACATTTAAAGATTATTATTAAATCCATCTCAGTTGTTATTTTGGCAAAAGTGGTCTTCTCTGATCCTGATATATATATATATATATATATATATATATATATATATATATATATATGTACATTTTCTTTATCAAAAATTAGGCAAAACCAACTATGCAACAAACAATACTAAGACCTAAGAACATAGTAAACTTCAATATCCATGAATGTAAATTTTGACATATTTTATTGACTGTGGCAAAAAGATTAACTCAACATTGGCGTTGTGAATATAATTCATTGAAAACAAAAAGTGCATATAAAAATGCAAAACCTACGATATTGCTTGTAAAACCCTAGGTAAATGCTAGTAATATATGGTAATAAAATTGCTGGCTACAATATTCACGAGATATTCTATACTTTTTCACAATTTATCAATATATTATTATTGTCGAACATCTGTACTTACATTTTTATGAATGCAGAAAGACATGACGTAATTTATTTTGACGGTCTGAACCAATTCATCTTCAGTTGCTGTAAGAGTACATTTCTACTGAAAACTATTAGGATATCTATGCTGTTAAAGATGTATGGTGATTGAAGATAAGAATTGAAAACCGAAAACGAACCACGTGTAAAACTAGGTAGCCACAGAGCGACAGCTGGTAAAGTTTCAAACTGGCAGTAGTTAAAACTCAACCTGTTGCCATGGCAACATTTGTCATATGTTTCATCCCCAGAACAGTAAACACCTCTACCGGTTTCAATTTAGTCTTGCATGTCATTTGATAAAAATTAATCTTGAATAGGCTTGATAATTGCTAATATGGTCAAATATTACAAAATTAATGTACTTTTTCAATTCCGAGGAATGTTTTTGTGTACTTTGAAATGGCAATGAGGAATTTTTAATTTGGCCAATATTTTTTTTTTTATCGTCATCAAAATAGTATTGACGTAATCAATATAGGGGCTGATTTTGTAAAATATTAAAAATATAGAGTGCTTTATCTGTAGTGTAATACTACTGGTGGCGAGAGAAAAGAAGAGACCTGGCCCGTGCCGGCGCACAGCTGTGTACTAGTGTGTTGCCGCGCGGTAATTTCAGGCGCTTCGACCCACAGCCAACCTGCGAATTGTTTATCCTAGCAATGGAGTTATTTTTTTCAGTAATGTGGCATTCCTGCAGAGTGTGACTCATCTTAAATGTTAAATTTTATATACATAAAAGCACTAAATTTACATTATACATATATGAACATTAGTAATTGTTATCTTAACAATAAAAAAAATCTTTAATTTCAGCAATTCATTCCTTTAATTATTGTTTGTTTACAACCACTGTAGAGCCTAATTATTAGAATTTATTACAAACATAAATTTTGCTCAATTTTAATTGATCAAAACAGTACCGACATTTAAATTATCTTATAAAACATAACAATTAGGCCGCAAATCAATCAAAACAGTGAAAAAATAATGGAATTACGAAACAAGGCGCGGCAACATACTAGTAGTAGCGCCTGCAATTTTCAGATAGGCCAGTATCCAGGTCTCTTCTTTTCTCTTCCCATCAGTAATTGATAAGACAGTGTTAGTTTCTAATTAATACTACAGTTTGAGTCAGTGAAAAATTCTAACTATTAAATGCATTTTAAAAGGAATGTAATTTCTGTTATGAATCCCATCTTGATGACAACGCTGTGAATGTTCGACATACGATACTCGAAACAGGCTGTGTTCCTTTACATATAGATATAACATCTTTACTGCGACCTTAAAAAAAAGAAAAAGGTTCGGCATCAAGAGATCGACATGTACTTAATATACATGTCATTAATGTTTAAATAGTTTTATAACAACAAGTAGTTTAGAAAATTCAATATCCATTCCAAATACCTTTTATTAATTTACCTTGATTCAAATTGAAAAAGGTGTAAAGTTTCAAAATTTGAAAGGCCAACGTACTGGATCAACGTCGTGTATTAAGCTGACCAATGGTCTCAACCAAGGTTGAAATTATTTAAGAACTTTTTCCCTAGATACATAAACAACTGAGTTGTCAATTTATATTTTAACAGCCACAATATAGTAACGAAATAGCAAACAAAGATGAGCAATGAACGTATCCGCAATATCTATTACATAATTCTTTTATGAAATTTAATCTTGTTTGGACACACTTTGGAACAGATGATTGTTTTTTACTCAAGGGTCAATTTCAGTGGAATCAATTAAATATTTACAGTACGTACGATTATGAAGAAAATTCAAAAGGATTATTCGTTATCAAGATCTACTTGAAAAAATTTTTAAATTTACAACTCTTTTAAAAACGTAACTACTTTAAATTCTACACTGAAACTTTGTTAGGGTTTTCTATCTAAATGAAGTAGGCTAGGTAAAGTAATGAAACATCGAGAACATCATTATTCCACTGCGTGTATTATTTACGAGTTGTGCTTCATTTGCTTGATTAATTGCTCTTCTAGTAGTTGGTAAATACGAATTACGTTTCCCATCTGTCTCTTATGTTCATCAGTAATTTATAAGGAATGTGGTTGCATCATTTTCCTATTCCATAAATATTGTATATAAGGTAACTGTATTTAATAGTTTAATAAGGTTTTTTAAATTATTGTTATCAATAAGCGAAGTTCTTTGGAATTTTCTTAATAAGAATTATAGCCAAACAGTTTTACTTCGTACCCATGTCGGCTACTCCGACAGTACAAAAACTACCCTTAAACTTTATCTTTTCATCTAATAAATTATATTATTTAGAGCATAGAAGAGCATGTCATAAAACAGTAGGCGCAGTTATTTTTTAAAAACCATTATATATTTTCAAAATGAAAATGTTTATGTAAATAAATAGTAATAAATTATAAATGATTTCTGTTTCAGAAGTGGGGTTTGATTTTTTTTTACATGCTTTCATTTGCTTAATTGTCCTTTATAGGTTTTGTAGCGTGATACATGTTTTCTAGTACAGATTGAATACTTTTTATATTCTTTATCTGCTGGATAATCAAACAGAACATATAGAATGTCACTTATTGCCTTGATCTAGAATAAGAACTTATATCAATTATGCAATACTGAAACGGTAATATAAGTGACCATTATTACGACCGTAATTGTATTTCATTCACAGTAAACTAGTTTGGATGTACTGATGAGCTTACAACTATTTCATGTAAGGATAAATAAATTCATTTGCAAGTACCAACAATCATTTTCAAGCTGGCAACACTTAAAAAGCATATTTTTTACAGTTAATGCCTGCAACATAGCCAGAAATAAAAAAAAACTTAAATTAATCAATTTTTAGGCTTGACGTATTTATCTCTTAATGTATAAATAATTAATTGATCCTTATATGGTTCGAAATTGAATGGGTATTATACTTCGTAGTATTCCTTATGCCAATATTACTTTTTTAATTATATTTGGCTAAGTAAAAAGTTTGTGTTTTTATTCTTCATTTACTTACATAAAAGTATATTGTCTCAAAGATTTTAGTATACTACAAGTTGTTCATATGGCTAAAACCCAAAATATTTTCATTCGTAAAATATTAGAAGCAGTACTAGTTGTAAACGTTTGCAACTGTTATTTCTGTTGATTACAAGTGTACCAAGTCCACAGATTTTTTTTGTCAGTTATATGCTTATAACTATCTATCGTAATAATAACCTTATTAGAAAGAAATGTTGTACCATCTCGTTAGACAGTTTTTAAACTCAAAATTCATCATAAATTTATGATTTAAATGAATACTATAAATAGAGACTACAACTTTGCCGACACTACTGGGAGTTACATACTGAACTGTTCATTTTTATTTTGAAATTGATTGAACACGATATTATGATTTCAGTTTACAACTGTAGTTAATCCGTAGTTGTACTTTAGGAAAAGAAACATATAAGTATGTATGAAAGCCATAAGTAGAAAGAGTTTAATTTTGCACTAACATAAATTATCTGTTTCTTTATGTTAACGATAAACTGTATATATACACTGAATGCACACTGGCACAGACATCGGTATAATTTAAACCATACAAGTGGATTTTTTTAAATCTCAAACCTTTTTCTCAATCCAAGTTCTTCGATCTGTTAATAAAAACACATACTCCTTAACACGAAGATCTTATTTGTTAAGTAATAATTTTGGTAATTCATTAGAAAATAGATTGAGAATGTTTTTGGGAGGTTCCAAATTATTGTACACAGTGTTTTACTTACTGAATTTCACTTTATAATGTACTAAAATGTAAAGTTCCAATTTGATTATAGGCATTTTATACAGTTTTCTGAAATTATTTGGGTGCCCAACCACATGATATCTCGAGAAAGAAGTCAATTAGTGAAGACTCGAAAATTTTAAATGAAGCGTAATTTCTTTACAAGGAACACAGATTTGTTGATGGTGCATGTTCAATGAGCGTCATTGAAGTCTATCACTCGATATGTTGACAGATTTTCTCTTCTTGCTGCCTAAAGACTGTAAAATAATCTGTCTGCAGGTCTTCTTAAGAATGAAATGGGTTATGGCCTTGAGCGAAGCCTGTTACGTGATACCTGATGCGTCGTACTCCTCCCTATCTTGAAGTACTGGTAATTTAGAGGTTCGGTTGAAAGATTGATAGTTTTGTCTAACGGATGGTTCCTGTTTTAATGACTGTTTGTTAACTTTAATAGCAAATCCGAATTTACTTCAGCTTTCATTATACTTCGTGGCAAAATGTTATACAGTTGAAAAAACATTCCTGGTACTAATCATAGAATTAAACAGTTTTCATGGTAAAAAAAAAATCCTGGAAGCTAAAATTAATTTAAGGGCAAGTTCCTTATAATACGATAAGACAGAAGCTTCCAAATAAATAACCATAGTGTATTGGATATGTAACAGCCGTTAGAATAGAATGAAGCTAAATATAGGATTATTCGTCTAAAATAATATAATTGTTTGGACATAAAACATAAAACTTATGTTTGGGAGAAAATATATACTTAAATACAACTTATGCTATGCCATATTTTAAAATGATAAAACACAGAGACATTTTTAACGTGGTAATTTTTACAAGTAGAAACCTTGGGAATAAAAAAGCTGTAAATCTCTTTTATTGATTAAAAAAGAAGAAATGTAACTTAGAAAAAAGATGTTTCAAGTTTATAGATTTGCAAAACCAAAATGGATCGTGCATTTTACACGATCGGGTGTAAAGCGTATGCAGAAATTTAAAACATTTTTATAGATTTTTATTGAACGATTTAAAAATATAAAAAAAACTGAGACCCTGCTTGATTGAGATCTTAAGGATTAAATATGATTCGACATATTTACATAATTACATATGTTTTAGGTTTAAAATGTATTTAGTAATCTCTACATAAAATGAACATACAGTACATGTTTCTAAATGGCGTATTAATATAAAAATGCTTCTAAAAGTAAAAACAATTTTAAATGTATATTTCAGAGCAATATTCCATACTTTATAAAGAGCATGTTGTGATATATTCCTCTGTATTTCACACTGGGAACAAGTTCAGACCTGAACTAGAATATCGGCCAATCGAACAGTAGATTCCATGCTTCACTGTCACATTAACATAGAAATTGTTTCCAGCGAGAAATATGTTAATGTCTGTTCCTTACAATCTCGTCTTGGAATCAACCGTTTTTACGATGATAACTGATAACAAAGCAAAGGACGAACAAGCTTTGAAAATTCTAATTGTACATTAATGGGACAAAATTACCAACATGATTTTTAATGAAATTTTTTACTGCTCCAAATATCAGAAATAAATCTGTCTATAACGTTCATAAAACTTATTACTTTGAAAACACCGCTTAAACCAGTTTCTAATTTTATAATTTCCAATAGTCTTATTTGTTGGTAATTTCTGTGAACTACCAAAAGAATTACCCAGGGGCTACACACTCCACTAGAGAACATATGTCAATTTTATACAAAATACGTATGGCTATCAAATGAGTTTTTTAAGGAAAGAAATTATTGCTCCTCATTGAGAAGAACTGTCAAATAAAGGAGGCGCAGGCCGAGAAGGAGGTTTACACATGAGGGCCAAGTTGTAATCCGCCCTGCAGTAACTGTCGTTGTAGGGTTTAGTTCTGCTTAACAGTGACAGTCTTAGCCACTTACAAGACTTCCACATATCTAAGCGCTCTACTTTTGTAAGACCAGTGCCTGAGTTGAATACAAACGGACAACCGACAGAAATTCCTTCCTAAGATTGTGTAGTTTTTTCTCCTCTTACTATGGTAGTTTCTTATGGGCATGAGACTCCTATAAAGTAAAAAAGTAAGCAGCAAACTATAAATAATCATAATTAGTAATTAAAGTTTTAGTAATTTAAATAGATTATTATCTACATACTACCACATAAAATAGAATGACCAGTGTGGGATGTACGTTGTATGAACTAATAAATGTATCGTTATATAAGACCTGCCTGTGTCCTGAAACTGAACCAATCTCAAATTATCTCAAACGATTCATACAATAATTACCTTAACGATACGTCATCAAAGAGCGCCACTACCATTCTTGATTAACGGCTTGTGATTATAACAATGTTCCCTCCGAGACTGTTCCGCAAACTACATTCTAGATTACCGAAAGATATAAAATTGCTGTCTTTCTCTATGTATGATTATGCTAACACCCAGGAGGTAATCGTTTATCCGCACCAATCTCTAAATTCAAAGGGTTCAAGATCTTATATAAAACATTATATTAATTAAAGTTCTGAGACCTCCAACGTATTATTGGCCTTACCTGGGCCTAAATGCAACATTTATTATGTTTGGAGATGCAATAGAATTCACTCATACCCCGTACATAATTGTTAATACCTTTACTTAAACGGATTACAGTGACAAGATTGGTAATACTCTGCAACATTTCTAAAATTGTATCGCAATTCTTCGATTATGCTATCTGCAACAGGAATTTAGACTTTTAATATCAGAAACTTCTTAGTTAGGTTTAATTCTCAATGGAAAACACAAAAAATATGTCGAAAACTTTGGTGGAACTTAGAGTATCTGTAAACAGTGAGAAAACAATTTAGGTTACAGTTACGTATGCACATAATAATAACATGTTCAAGAAACAAGTACATGCTAAATTTAAGATAAAATGTCCAAATCCAGATCTAAAAGACGGAAAAAGTAGAAAGCAATGAGAAAAAATAAAATCAATGTCTGTAAATGATAGTACGCGACATCGGCACTGCAGCGATAAGTGCTTTCTGAATCACATGTATTGATTGATGGTCATTAATTTTTAATGTTGCCATCAGTTTACGGAAAGAATTGTGGAACAAAGCAAGCTCATTGTAACATAGATCTCCAATCAAAGATGTATTATCTGATGACATGTTGATTTTTAAACATTAAGTAATAAACCACATTTTTACAACCACATTTTTACAAGTTGGTACTTTAAAATAGGGTAATTGTTAAAAAGTGGAGGCCTTATAAAAGTGAGGAGCCCATAAGCTGTATACATTAAGCCTAAATGTTTAAACACTTATTTTTAATAATAACCATGATTCGAGGCATAAACATAAAAAGGGGTTATTAATGAAATTTCATTTATGTATTTTGACAAAAAATAAAGAATGAAATGCCAATCATTTCACGAAAATTGCGGTAATTGGTGATAAAGCACACTCTAGTGTTGTTAATTTAAATGATTATACCTATAAAAATGGAATAAGTAAAATATTTAAGGTACATTAGAGTTAAGTATCAAGTTTGTTCGTAGTCGTTTCGTTATATATGTCTTTATGCAAATGAACTTTATTTAATTTAAAGGATCAGGATTACCCCTAACTTTTTAGGACTATTAATAATGGATATTAATTTAAAAATTCATAAAATATACATAATACTTTACATTTCTGAGACTTATATCAGCGATTTTCTTATTTATTTACGTTCATACGCTGTAGGTTAAGAATGGAAGTTCCTGCTGACGGCTATAAAAATTTAAATTAATCCTTTTAAAATATATATTAAAAAGTATGCTTCAAGTAGAATCAGTTTTCTTATGTGGAAAGGAAGCTTAATAATAATAATAATACCTTAGAATTAGTATTAAATGTACTGCGTAGATTATTGATGTACACCCACCATTTTCAACTTATAATGCTTGGACAGCTAAATTCTATTGGAATGGAGCTAACTGTATTACTGCATGAATATAAATAATTTCTTACACGTTTGTTGAATACGTTATATAGTTTATATAAGCCTATATTTACTTTTTTATGAAGTAACAATTAAAACTCAAACTTGACATCATAGATATAAGTAAACAAACCAGAAGTGCTTCAAATACACAAACAAAAGCTCATAAACGGGGAATTAGGACTAACCTCAATAAATTTGATTTCTACGTAGTATTAAAGAAAGAAATATGTGTACCTGATACATGACATGTAAATAATTTCATGTCTAAAATATAGGTCTCCATCTTATTTGATGAATTTGGGTTCCTTCCACTTTGGTCTAATATAGTTCAAATATTCCTGAAATCGCAAGAGTTGGTCAATAAAATACATAGGATATTCCACATAAATTGCGGGTGAAGCTGCTGGTAAATGCTAGTAATATATAATATTCAGTAGGTCACAGAGAATCCACAAAACCATACTCCTTATAAATTAATGTTGACGTGAGTGACAGTGGGGAGTGTGATTTGTGTTTACCAATATCTGACAGAGCAGTTAATCAAGCAAATGAAGCACCACTGCTAAATAATACACGCTTATTCCTTGGTGATGCGTTACTTTACATCACTGACATCAACAATCATGAAATGATACAATTCTATTTTAGAGATTATAACTAGTATTTAAATAAACCAGGCAATTTTACTATAATCTACACGATCATAATAAGGCAAAAATGATCAGTTTCTCTTGCTGATACACTTCCATTAGGTAAGCTTGCAAATAACTAAAATTATAATTTCCTATAAGACATTTTAAAGTTGGTGGGCTTGTTTCATTGTGTTACGTTGCTTATTTATACCGATTGTCATAAGAGTCACTCAAAATGGGGTATTTTTGGGTAAGTTACATCTTTTAATAAGAATCCCTGGCAAGGGACTCCTGTTACTGAGACAAATTTGGACTGAATGTGTCTCGCACAATAACTGGTAAGCAATAAAAGATAACATTGCAAAAATAGCTATTGGTTTCCAAAACTTTCTAATGGGATTCGGTCACACAAAATAATACCAAATAAATGCCATGTTAATCATTGTTGTTGATGTTTCTTGATTCTTGTAATAACTTGTTTTATGATTTCGTATTGTAAGTTTTCAAAATGATTAATGGTTGAGTGTTTTATCTGCCTTACTTTATGTGAGACTGTGGGAGTTTTAATAACCTAAATTTAATTTCAATAAATAATGACTCGTAATAAGTATTTGCTCCATTGGTGTATTAGTTGATCTATGCTAAGACAGCAACTCTTTTAGTATAGGTAAGGTCTGTGCCACAAAAAGGGTCAAAACTATGGGAAAAAAATTAATGTTCGTATGTTTCGTGTGGGCTTAATAGTAAACCCATAGAGATGATACCCCCATTAAGCATTCGTGGTGTAGGGTAACTCGGTTTAAAAATGCTATTACAGGTGGGTATTCTTAAAGTACCAGTTGGGCTGTATTGAATCTCGCCGATGCGTGTGTGAAGAGTTTTTACAGAAAACCGTCCACATTCTCAATATTGCTCTAAATCAAAATACGACACTGATTTAAGCGACTTGAAATTTGTTCACGGTGTTGCGGTTAGGCAGACTAAAAGAACATTTTTCTATCGAAATAAGATGTTTTTAAAGAATGTATTAAAATGCCATACATACGTAATGAATGAATGAGGTGATCTAGTAAACTTTCTTATGAGCCATGCAAAATATTTTGAAGTCAATAAAAATGTTATGATTGTGGGTTTAATTACTAACATTTTTTCAGTTGGACAGTGATACGTGTGTAGATTAATACCTAATTTACTCTAATAAAGTATCTTATTTTTTCTTTTTTACAAATTCGTATTAGCGATGAATTTTTATTATATATGTAAGGATAATATAATGAGCATAGCATTCATTAAACTATAACTAAGATGAATGCAATTTTTATCTAAGGCAAGTAGCTGAGGAAATATCTCACTACAATTTTTTTTCTCTTAGGACTCTTGTCCTAAGACTCTTGTATAAGCTTCTTAGCTTATAAATTGCATTAGTAATATAAAAACCTTTGCGCTCCTTCGTGAGTCACAGGATATTCAGGTTGGGTAAGGTTAGGGGGTAGGTGCTGCCTCCTATCGAGATCCTTGAGGATGAATTAGGGCACTAATCTCAAAGTCCCCCCGGAAGAAGGGGATACCAGCTCTGTACTAGGCTCTAAAGTCAAAGTAGACAGGGGTAGCACACCCTTGTTGAGGCTAGCAAGAACCTCTGATACTTAGCGAACGAATTCCACCAACTAAGTAACAGTCATATCCCGCAGTAGGCTAAACCTATTGAATTACCCTTGCACCCCAGAATGTAGACATTCGCTGTTAGTGATGTGCTGTTCCTGGAAATGCATAGGTTTGCCCAGAAGTGACACATCGGTTTTTGTTGTGCCCAGTGTTAGGCCCAACTGAAAGGTATAAACCAGCCAGAATTTATCCCTGCTTATACCTACTGCAACAGCCATCCTATGTAGTACGCTAGATCTACCATCCAACCTGCTACCGTAGTATCTTGTGAGTGATGTGCTGCTCTGAACATCTGTAAAGTAGTCCAGACGTAAGTGACAATAGGTGGCAATCGGTCTTTGGTGCACTTAGCATTGATTTTATCTGGAACTACAAGCTATGCAAAATTGAACCCTGCTTGGACAATAGCGAGTGCTACCTCGATAACAAAATTTTAATTTATAGTTTTAAACTGTATCACCTGTAGCTGTGTGGCCACACTTGTTTGACCGTGCTTAGTTTTTGCTTAATGAATATATAGGTTGAGATAGTAATATCTCAAATTAAACTAATTTAAAAGAATTAAAATATGCATTTACGTTTAAAACTGTTGTTCACTTGATACACTAACCACTCATAAATTGATTAAGATAAAGAGGACAAAAAAACATGCAACAAGAAATATTAAGTAATAACATGTTGTATTTATAAAGAATATCACTATGATTTAATACTGTTAACGTGTTAACAACATGTGCATGACACTATTACGTAACTACTTTGACTTTAACTACCCACAATATAAACTGCGTTATTATGACAATGAAAACATACACGTTAGAGTTAAATAGCAGCTTTGAAAGGACAAATTCTCAGCGTGCACTACACACGCTAGTATTCTGTTTTCAACAAGTTGTCAAACAAAGCTTGACTACGATATTACCCGTGTCCTGTTTGTAGTTGTTTTGTATTTTCATCGTTGGTTTTATTCCTTATTTACTTTTAACATACATCATCTAAAATGTTATCTGCGTATCATTTAGCTCTATTGTAACAGCTGATATAGAATAATAGATATCTTTATATTTTATGAATCAGCTCTTAAAAATTCCATTAATGGGCATAAAGAATAGTAATACTTAAATAATAAATATTTTCCAGTTTATCTACATAATTGAATTATGTTATTACGTAAGTAAATTAATATTTTAAATTACTATTTTTATAAATTGTTTGCTAGATTAATGTTATATTGTTGGCAGGATTAAAATATATCGATTTAACTTTTAGATGCACAAACCATAAACTAACCTCTTGTATCCTTTATATCTTAATTTTAACATAAACTTACTAAAATTTTAGCTACAAATCATACAGAACTATTGTAACAGCTATGATAGAATACTTTATATATTGATATTTTATGTACTTGCTCTTAGTCAATTCCAACAATGGGGATATATAATAGCATTACTTAAATACATACATATTTTCCAGTTGTCCAACAAAATTAAAAATGTCATTAGGTGAGCAAAAATAATATTCAATCCTAATATTTAATATTTTCAATCCTTTTTGAGTTAGTAACGCTGTTTGCTAATTAGAGGTTTTAGAACGTGTTTAGTGTCATCACTAGTAAAATACATCGATATTATATACAAATGCACACCTCATAAACCAAAGTCACTTAGCAGTTGTAGTTCTCATTCTTATGCAATATATAAAATACGGCCTTTTAAATACGATACACATTTAACTCGCAGCTGCATGCTACCGGAATACACAGGACGCAGCTTAAGGGCAGAACCAGTAGTGAGTAAATCGTTGACTTTCGAAAACACCTATCTGCGCATTACTGACTGATGGTTTATTTATAGAGTTAAAACAACACGATACAGGCAGTTTACATTACAATGCCGTCGTACATGGTTTTTAGAGAGTTGTTCTGAGTATGTATATATTGCTCTTAACCAGCCCAAAGACCTTTTTGTTGCTTATAACGTAATGGTCAATTCTAAATTATAGTTTTGAAAATGAGCAAAACGGAATAGTTATACGGAATTTAGGAGCAAAAAACCCATGCAAACTAGTGTGAATAATGAAAAGTCTGTTTAACCTATATCTAATAGATTTCCTTATTTCTCCTCCTATTTTATCCAGAAGATATTTTACACAATTATTTCTGAAACTATATCTAATAAATATGCTACTATAACTAACTAGAGTAGTCTATTTTCCGCTCATAACCTTTCCGGAGCAGACAGAAATTAATTTTAGGATTAGGATAATAAACTTAAATGTCTTCAAGGATGCTAAATGTACGTTTGCAAACTAAAATACGTAGTGAGAGGTTTATAAACATTTTTAAAACAGATATGCTACTACCACTAACTAAGATAACCTAGTAATTAATTCTAGGAATAAAAAGCTTATATTAGAGAACGAGCGAGAGAAAGCGCAATTATTCACCATGAAAAAGCAAAAGTAGTACTACACTTTACGTTATACAACAAATGGCAGCACCAAACATTATAATTAAAAAGTGCTGTGCCTGTGTGAGACAATGTAAGCATTCAACTTATGATAGCCAAAACGTTACTATATCCAAATAAGTCAAATTATGCAAATTCAAAAACATATTAGCCAAAAATAATTTAGATATTTCACCTTATAAACTTATATTGTAAAGAATTAGCAATTGAATAATGTAAAAATATGAACATGCTGCCATATTAAATGGAAATAATAGAGTAAGTTTAGGATATATGAATCAATAAATATATAGGTCAACTGTTAGCTTTTAATATATGAGAACCAATAAGCACACACAAATCGCCATTAAATACCTCTTCCGATATTATGTTGAAAATATAGTTTCATTATAACATCATATTAATCGCCTATATATTATTTTTTAGTTTCTTATCTAATAGACCAACAGGAAACATTTTCACAAACAATTTTTTGTTACAAAATCGTGTGATGTAATAGATTTATTCGACTAACGAGAAGTTTTAACAAACCTGTCTGTCAAAGAGTGAGGGTTGAAATCCTGCTGCCATTCGTCACCTTGTTACGCGGATATTTGCGTTTTAATGAGAGATAATTGTCTTGCGTTGTCCGTCAAAGAGTTTTGTTGATGTATTTTTTAGGCAGTAGTCTACTTGAATGGTTCATGGCATATATTTCATATTAATGGGTTTCTGACTTGATCATAATAGCTTGAAAATTAATATTGTTTTATACTGCAAACAGACCCTTCTTAGCCTGGAGTTTTATTACTCGCAATCTGAATTAGTTACAAATTAGACTGTATTTTGTGTGTGTCTTTACTACCTATAAAATCTTCTATTCCTTGCGTAAACAGCACTCAGTAAATATCGACCGGTTTTTATATTTTAACTTATTGTTATATTTATAGAAAATTAAAAATAATTATAAATAATAATAATAATGTGAATTTTAAGATGTAAATTAGTCGATAAATTACAGAGTAATATTAATTTCGGTTCATACTTTATAAAGTATTATATTATTATATATAAAGTATTATATTATAATAACCAGAATATATTGTGGTTATTAATTTGATTTTAATATAATTCTTCACATTGTTTGGTTTATTTTAGTGGAAAAAAAATTTACAGCGGTGCCCAAAAACTTTGTTATAAGTAAACAATTTGTAAAATTAAATTGCTTTTAAATTGCTTTAGTTTGAGACAAGAATCTATTTACTATACTGTGCTATATTGGCCAAAACAATGCAATTCAAAACATGCATTCCTACAAAAATATATCAATAAAATAACAAAACTAGGTTCTGAAAATTTCAAAACAAACAAAAAAATACTAAAATTAATAAAGCATATTCAGGCAGTACACTGTACTAGAAGGAAATTATATCATGAAATAGGAAATAATAATTATATAAATCTTGAATAATATTGTATCAGGACAGATACCTGCTTGTGTCCTGAAACTGAACCATCTTAAGTTATAATTAACCATTCATATAATAATTACCTTAATGGTACGTCATCAAAGGGCGCCACTACCAGTTTAGAGTAACGGCTTGTGATTATAACAATGTTCCCTCTGAGACTGTTCTGCAAACTACACTCCGGATTATCGGAAGAAAAATAAAATGTATTTAGTCCTCTGTGTATGATTATAATAACACCCAGAGATAAAATGTATCTGCATTAACTATTAAATCAGTGGGGTTCAAGATCTAATTAATTAAAATTATTCTGAGAAAGTTATTAGACTTCCATCATATTAGGGGCCTTAAATAGGCCTAGTTTCAAGATCATTTATGTTTGAGGAAACAATAACATCGACTTATATCCATTACACAATTGAATAATGCCCTTCATTCAATGGACTACAATAATATTATTGTGAATATTTCCAAAATTATATCGTATTTCATTGTTTATGTTAAATGCATCATAGATATGGTTACCTAATAAAGGAAGCTCTTTAGGTCTTATTCTCTTTGGAGGGTATATAAACTTATTCAACAATTTTTGTACACCAGCTAGACATTTAAAACGATTGCTTCATTATACGGGTATAAATAGTCATTGAGGAATTTTATTTCCAAGTTACACTTAAGAATGTGAATAAATAGCATGTTTAATAATCAATACCACGGTAAACTTAAGGTAATATATCCTCCTCCAAATTTAACCAACGGAATAAGCAGAGAGTTATGAACTAAAAATAAAATGTCTATGACTGTAAATAACTCGACGTGATATTTTGCTGCATTGAGTAATTATTTCTGAATGACTTGTACCGAAATCAACATAGATCAACATTGTGGGGTCAATTTAAAGGCTTGAATTGTGACTCAAAAGGGAATTATGACAGTGATCTCCAACCACGGATTTGACACCTGCTAACAAATACTTTTCTATACTTTAGGTATCTAGCCAGAATATTATTTGGCTCCTTTATAGTAAACTTAGAGTAGGCTTTCTGGTATAAATGGAGTCCTTATAAAAGTAAGGGTCGTAGAAGCATTATGGCATTAGATTCAAAAATATTGTCTTGTTTTTATAGTAATATTTATGAATCGAGGGCTTTTTTAAGTACCAAAAGTTAAAAACTTACTTGCTAACTATATCGTATGTTTTAAATTATTCGTATTGTTTTCTTGCTTTGCTCTACTATTTAAAAAAAATATAAGACGTTAGAGGTGAACCTTTTATAAGGTTTTTTATCATCAAACAATTAATCAGTCAGGCAATAATCCCGATTAAAAACTTGTTAAATACACAAAATAGTGTAATTTTACTGGCATTCCTACTTATAAGGATCTTAATATTGGTCAATCTCAGTTATATTGAAAAATCTACAGAAGACGGGAACTTTGAATTAGCTATTACGACAGCAGACAATTATGTGCCATTAATACAGAGACAATCACCAATTGGCTGCCTTACTACAACAATCGATTAATTTTGCAACTGAATCTCTTGTTTACTTTTATTTTTTAGATATATCTGTAAAAGACTACACTTGAGTTGTTAATGTAAATTGGCATACCTATACCAACCGAAGCAATAAAATATGTTAAGATACATTAATCAAGTAATAAACTTGTGGGCATTACATCTAGCAGTGTTGTTTTATTGCTTCGGTCAATATATATATATATATATATATATATATATATATATATATATATATATATATATATATATATATATATATATAAATAAATATAAAATCTGTAAAATGTGTCAAAACAGCATCGTAAGGTTTACCCTTATACGATTCTTAATATATAATACTAAATAAAAAAATTCATGTAATAAACTTATAAATTGCTTGATCGTACTTCAGAGCTATCAATCCATTTACATCCTTTCCTTCAAGTATATTTTATTTATCGTTCTGTTAAACCAATTAAATCATAAGAAGTATGATTAAAATTACTACCAAATAATTTTTTAGACGATCCTGTATTTCGAACACATGATACATAAGACACATAAATGTTATTGAAATCGAGCTTATATTTTACGTACTACCATTAAAAGTATTACGTACCACTGCATGATAATATTTAACTTCTTTCATAAAGTATAAAGTATATCGTTAAATAATGATGACTGACTTTGTAATTAGTTAATAATTTCAAATTTTAATAAACTAAATGAGATAATACCATCATCGTGCTTCTACCAAATACACAGGAAAGGTTATTAATTCTTTATACTTAATACTTTCATTTCTTAAACTTATTTCAGTGATTTTTCAATCCATTTTACATTTATGCACCATACTTCAAAAATTAAAGTTTCATCATTGACTGAAGTCGGCCATTAAAATGTAAATTAATCCTGTAAAATATGTATTATAAAGTATGCTTCGATTAGAAACAATTTTGGATAAAAAGGTCAATAATAATACATTGCACGTGTTACTAAAAGTACTGCATAAATAAATAATTCAGTCACTCCTGTCATTATCAACTTGTTAATATATAATTCCATTAGAATGAATTCATTTTATAACGTATAAACACAATATATTATGTAATAAAATATATTATTTTTTTCAAGTTTGTTTGTTAAATTATATAGTTTATTAATGATGACAGACGTTCACAATATTAAAGCTTAAATATGCGAATGGCAAATGAGAGAAATGTCACGCCATATTACTCAATAAAACTTGTTCCAACTAACTGCACAGTAAGGGTTATATCATATCAGTTAAAAAATAAGGCACATTCTGCTTTATAGCCTATAATTAACAAAATTTTAAATTAGAAGTGATTTATTTTGCCGTGAGTCAACTAAAAGCATTTGAAATAGCAAAAAGAAACTCGCGCGTAATTAGTACAGAGATCCGCTTCCGATAGAAGAAATATTTTTATCTTCGTCCCGAGTTCTTTACATAATCCTTTCTCCCGCAGTTCAAGTTGTAAAGATAAACATTTTAATTAAAACCAGAATAGCGGCTGCTGTAGAAACGTCATGTACAGCTGTAAATAATAACGTTTAATATTAATCTACAAAACGTAATTTCCTCATTGATTTCGTAAAACCCTTTTGCGTATATTGTTAAATACGATATAAATTTGAATATCTAAGTAATTATAGAGAAATATAAATGGTTTCATAACATCCTTTTTTTCACAAGAATGGACAAATTTGCAACATTCGTTTTTAATAAAGAAGATTATAAAATAACATTATTTACCAACTGTAGTAGAGTTCGAAAATAAAATATGCCTGTTTGAGACGGAATTGAAACTGTTTTAGCCCTATATTGTACTTAACCTCAAGATACTATGAAAAATTAATAACAATAGTAATAAAGTTCACTTAAGTTTATACTAAACATATGTAAAATGATTTTAATCTAAGCTATATAACAAGCGAAATTGAAATAATAATATTGAAAATAATATTAATAGAAAACACATTTCAATAAGATCTTAAATATGTACTGATTAAGTGATAACATTGTTAACCACATGAAGCTGTAATAGTGAAAACAATCATTCCCTCAACCATTCACACGACTCATCCACAAGCACCACAAACCACCACTCCTTCACGGTTCGCAACAACTCTCCTAACATTAAATATGTAGTTGTTAGGATCCTAAGATGAGTCAAAACATAGTATTAGATATATGAATATGCATATCCCAACTAATAAATTTAAAAGTTTTTGAAGATGTTTGTATATATGTTGTTGTGAAATCGCGAGAGCTATCCTATAATATGCATGGAATGTTGCAGATAAATTTCTGGAGAAGCTGAAGATGGATGCTAGTAATATATATATATATTAGTAGTTAGTTCATTGGAGATCCAAACAAGTACACTCCTTATGAATTACTGATGGCGTCACTGACAATGGAATGTGTGATTTGTGTTTACCAATAACTGAAAGAGCAGGTAATCAAGCAAATGAAGCACCACTCGTAAATAATACAGGCGTTTTAATAATTGATTATGTTTCTCCTTGATACTGCGTTACTTTACACCACTGACGACAACAAATTTGATATAATTTATTAATTACAATATGTTTCCTTTTATAATTAATTTGAAATAGTGTTAAAAATAGTCCAGGCTACCATAGTTATTATATTTTACACACTTTTAATAAATGAACAATTTATGTTTTTAATCAATATCTGTTACGTATATTTTCAATAAATTAAATTAACGATTTTGTAAATAACACTTTTTTCTAAATAGGTGGGCATTTTAGTTGGCTGTATTTTATATGTATTGTTTAGTTGACATAGTATTTTATGGAAAGGGGTTTTAGTTGATTCCTTAGCAAGAAGACAGCAACTTTTAGTCTAGGTGCAGTCTGAGATGCAACAATGTCATTGGAGAAAGATTTTAGACCTAATGCTAAACCCATAGGGATAAAGCCCTCTCTAAGGAACACGTGGTACTGTCAAAATCCCTTTCAAAATTGCTGTTATAAGATAATATTTTTAAAACACCATTTGGGTTAAATAGAACTCGTGTGTGAAGCGATGTTCAGCCAACAGTACACATTCACAATTAATGCCCCGTGCCAAAGTATAATAAAAGTGACTTTAAAATTTTAAACAGAATCTGTTCCTTCTTTTTAAATAGAATTTTTACAGCATTGCGCAAGGGCCTTGCTGTACGAAATAAATAAACGAGCTGATTTAATTAAACATGATTAAATACGACGATAAAAATACAAAGTAAGAAACAAATAGGGTTAATATCACAGACTATCTTTGCAATCAACTTTCTGAAAGACGCACGTGTGTATTGCACATCGAGAGTTTGTTATTTTAAATGTGAAATGTAATTGTTACGTGTTCATTTTCACTTAGATGATAAAACTTTTCGATTGAGGGTAGTGAAAAACAAAGCAGACGTGATAATTTTATCATAATGTTGCTAACACATTATCAGTAGTAACTTATATTGGTATCAATTTTTTTCTTGCTTTTAAACGGTATCTAAACGTGAGTGAGCATCTTCTCCTACCTGATTTGACTGGAAGAAACTGGAATAGAATTAACTCTTCCCCTCCTTCCAAAATGACGTAGCAAAGATATAATGTCCATTACACCTTCTTATTCTTGATTTGAAGTGTTTTCTACCTCCACCAATTCCCACACTGAATCCTATAAGTTGGAAAGCAAGTAAAAATTTTCATCTATGACTAAGTGAAATTATAGGTTTCCTCAGCTTTTTGTTCTAGATAAAAACCTTCATTATGTTAGCAGTATAAAAATGCTATACTCATTATATTATGCTTAAATCAATAATACATTTTCAATACCAATTAAAATTTGTAATAAAAAAGATTGGAGAGTTCTATATAGCTTGAAATGTACAGATGTACCACAATCAGACAGAAAAAATTACAACCTTTTAACTTAAAAATATAAAATGTTTGTAAAATTCACACACGTTACAGCAATTATGTGCAATCAAGTTGAATTAGATGAACTCGTTCAATAATAATCGCGCGTTGCATAATCCTTACATAAAGCCTTTGAAAACGTCATATTTCGATAAAAAGACCCAATTGTCTGTCAACCACATCACCGCTTAAATATTTAAAGTGGCTTGCATTGGAGTTTCATTTAGAGATAAGGCATTCCTTGAGAATTTCGATGGTTGTTTGAAATAACTAATTCAAATATAGAATATAGTTCAAATATAGTAGAAAAGGAAACATATTGTAAATAACAAAGCTTATGATGTTTGTTGTTATCAGTGATGTAAAGTAACGCACCGCCAAGGAATACGCTTGTATTATTTACGCGTAGTGATTAATTATCTTAATTAACTGCTCCTAAATTATTGGCGAACACAAATCACACTCTCAACTATCACTGACGCTCACCAGTAATTCATAAAGACTATTGATGTGTGTATCCCCTACGACCTAATGAATATTTTATATTACTAGCACCTGCCTGCGGCTTCATCTACATTATATATGCACCATCGCATGTATTTAATTAAATAGCTTCTACAATGTCAGTTACATTTAATCATTTTTATACCAATGTGGAAGGGCCCCCCAAAAACGCTTCATTAGTGAAAGCAATTATTATGTAACAAAGTGTTGTCCTGTGATATTTTAAAACAGAATTATTCATTTTTCATTAATCAGGTACGCAATTTTTTTTGTTAATGATGAGAAGCAGTAAATGACTAGGAATAGAGCCCTGCAAAACTCCATACCTTAGTATTTCCTGTTTTTATTTAACGTCTGAAATTCCTACAAGTTGATTATTGAGAAACGATTCGAGCCACTTGAGGGGGGTTCCTCGTATCATATAAGGCTTTAATTTTGAAATGAGGGATACGGTGGTCAATAAAGACAAAACCCTTAGAAAGATCCAAAAATTCACTTAGAGTATCTCTTTGACCTTCGGCTCCCTCTACTTTCTAATCCACGAGACGCACTAATGAGTATATTGTTGATTTTCAAGTTTGAAAACCAATTGGTTTACTGAGAGTAAATTATGGCTTTCTAAAAGATTTACACATCGTGTGAGGAAGAACTTTTGAGCTATTTTGACTGGCATCATTGACATAAGACGGTAATTTTGGGTTAAGGAGGGATCACCCTTCTTGAAAAGTTGTGTGACCTTAGAAATTTTAAGAGAGGAATGGAAAGATTCAGAGAGAAAATAGAGGTTAATTAAATACTCTAGTCGTCCAAGCAAATGCCTTGAGCATTGCTTGATTAGCCATGCTGAAACGAGTTCCTGGGCGGAGACCTTGATTAGTTCATAATGAGACAAAAATGTGTTGAACTCATTTGCGACCCTAGAAGGATCATTGATAAGTTCGTTGTTGACGTTGAGTTCCATAAAGAAGAAAAGTCGCATAATATTCTTTGAATGACTAAAGTTTAACAGTTTCTTTACTCTTTTATACGTAGTAAAACATTACTTAAATTTACGTAATGATCAAAAGGTAAAGAAATAAAACCTACTAAGCGATATTAGAGTATTGGGAAGAAGGAAGGCTTGTTTAAGCAAATAAAAATTTGTCAATTTATAATTTAATTACTACACTCCGCAATTACCGCGTGTTTGCATATTACAAGACGCGGACGGCTGCACACCATATCACTCTGGGTTTGGTTGCTAAGAGGTTTTTACCATGCAAACGCTTGTACCAAAGCTAATTGCTGATTCTTAGTCGGGATTAAAGCTAACTGAGGAATTTAATCGGTTTTTAAATGATTAAATTAGAATTTATGTCCAATAATTAGTTGTAGTTTATAGTTACTGCTCCGTAATAAAAAACATTTTAATACGTAGTATTACTGTGCTAAGTACGTCGTATTGTTAACTTATCTCTCAAGATAACTCACTGATATCTTTATAATGTAAGTAGAACCTCCGCCCCTTGCGGACAGGGCTCTGATTGGTCGAGAGGGGGTCACGTGATCCAAGATGGCGGCGCCCGCGCATGCGCAGAGGGAGGGCATATGCGGGAGAAATTCCCTCATGTGCGGGAGAAATTCCCTCCTCACACTCTTATCCTAGTGTTTTGGGGTGTTTTGGGGTGTCAAAATCGGTGATTTGGTGGGTCCAGGAGGGACGGAGGGAATTCCAACATGGCTGCGCCCATGTATCACGTGATCAAAAAAAAAACCAATATGCCTGCGCCCATGTATCACGTGATCAAAAAAAATAAATCCGATATGGCGGCGCCCACGTAAACATAACCTCACTTTTTCTCGGCGGGAACCTTTTTTTCTATAATAAGAAGAAGAAACACTTTTTTCTCGGCGGGAACCAAGATGGCGGTGCCCGTGGCGCGCGCTGGCGGGAAAAATTCCCTAGGGTTCCCCTCACACTACAAAATAAATATTTATATATAATAATAATATAGATAAAAATTAAGTAAGACGTTAACTGAGAGTTTCTGAGTGTGGTTGCGGAACACTTGTACTGTGTATGGAACACAGTACCCAGGTTAAGCATTACCGAGGTATAGGAGTCCGTCCAGTAACTGGTTGTCACTCGACGACCCGATAATGCCCCGTCCCTTGGAAAGTGAATTTTTGAAACCAATGTGAAGAATTTAAAATGGAAAGTGAATTTTGAAACCAATTGAAGTTAGAGTTAGAGTTACCTCGGGAGGTATATGTTGAACCTCCCCACGATTAACGCTCTCGGCACGTGGGACATGTGTGTACTCTGTCGGCACAGGTCCGACAGAGAGTATGACCGCACAGCCGAAGAGCAACCGTGGGAAGATTCACCATACACACAGGACACTCAACTTTACGCGGCTGTGACAGAGGTGTCTCCTCGGCGTCCGGGGGTGGAGGAGTGGTGTTATTGCGCCTGGCATCCTCCATTCTTTCCCCAACGGATCGTAGGAAATTCTCCAAGTCCTCACGAAGCTCCCGCCAAGTTTCCGGAGCGAGTCTGATCTGCCGCCTATGGTCGGTATCTAGAAAGATGCGACTGGCCGTCCATTGCAGCTCCCGCATCAGTTCTCGGATACCGTGGAGGGCCGCAATACATTCCCGCGACTCCCAATCACTGACCCTGGGCTAAAACAGAAGAAGAAGAAAGATTACATCACTTGTAAACAAGTCATAATGTACAATTCAAGTAATTCAATATCGCGTACCGTAGGCCGGATTTTTGGGAGCTCCGGTGACGGGGGTGTGTCGAGGGGACGGAACCTTGCGACAATAAAAGCGTAGAGGCAGACTCTGTTGACGAACCGCCGGCCGGTGAGAGGCCTGAGAGGTCATCATGGGGTGGTACCGGGGAGGGTGGGCGAGTCGGAGGAGTGGGTGACGGTACGACAGAGGGATTCGCCACTTCCACGACCCTGGACTAAAACAGAAGAAGAAGAAATATTACAACACTGAAAACAAGTCATAATGTACAATTCAAGTAATTCAATATCGCGTACCGAAGGTCGGATTTGTGGGAGCTCCGGTGACGGAGGTGTCGAGGGGACGGACCCTTGCGACAATAAGCACGTAGAGTCAGACTCTGTTGACGAACCGTCGGCCCGTGAGATGCTTGAGAGGTCATCATGGGGTGGTACCGGGGAGGGTGGGCGAGTCGGGGGAGTGGGTGACGGTGCTGCGACAGAGGCGTCCACGGAACGGCGCCTCTGAGAGGTGTCATAGCTGTCATCGTCACTGTCCGCAGGCAGTGACCATCCCCAAACGGCGGTCCTCTGAAACAGCTGCAGACTGTGATTGAGACAGCAATGCAGGCTGCAGTGAGCTGATCTGTACATATACATACACCCTCAGATATGCTATTTACCACACATCCGTAAATTGTACTTCCAATCGTTGAACTAACCCTTCGATCCAGAATCGTTTCATCCCAGACCTCCTGCGGCTCGTTCAGATGATCCAGCAGTTCCGAAATCTCCCTATCGTGCTCTTGACTCTCTGCCCGGTCAAGAGCCTCGACAAGGTCGGACTCTGCAAACATCTGTAAAACACGAGGAGAATCATCAGTGTACGCCGCTAAAACCGTTCAATATCAGTACGTAGATGAGAGAATGGTTATTACCTCCCCAAGATCCTCGTCACAGAACCCCATGTAGTCCTCCACACGTCTCTTACAAAAGAAAACAAACAAACAAACCCGTTAGTCATAAATTCCTTGGTAGTACATACGTAAAGTGTAACACGTAAAATATCACAGTAAAACTCACAATAGGCCTGAAACGACGAGGAGCCAACGAAAAGACATCCTCTATCACGCAGATAGGTCGCGCCGTCTGCAAATAATACAGAGGATATAAAAAATTGAAAAAGCCCGTCATATGACGAAAAAAAAACAACATTAGTACTATTTTACGTACCGTAGTGGGAATGGGTATCGGCTCACTGCGGGGTCTGGCGGAGTTCTAAAACAATATTTATAAGTTATGCGATACATGTGCTAGACAACAACAACAACAACAACAACAGAAAACAAACACGAAACAAACACTCACTTCCTGACCTCTGCGAGACCACCCGCTTGCCGACCAACCTCCACGCGATGTCGATGGTCGAGCCTGCAAATAATTCTGTATCAGTAATAGATTTCATTAAAGTGTAGGGATAACGGTGTTGGATATAAACGTACCAAGTCTATGGCTCCATCATCATCCCCTGTCCAACCGTTTGTAGACGCCGTCGAGGGTTGTTCCTAAACATTAATCGAACATTACTAAATATATTAGTAAAACAGTATAACATTTACATGAAATTATTGCATGACTTACGTCTTCACTGCCGGCTGATACCACACTCAGGAGTGCGAGAATCAACAGCAACACTGTGGTGTTCCCGATCCTGGCTCTAGGGGCACAACACAGTACTCCCAGCATGACCACGAACATGGCGGTGGCCATTAGGAAGCAGACTATGGCTAATCGTTCACAGTCGGACATGATAGGAAAGTGCAGGATACACACGCGTCCTCTGCTTATATGCAGCCGGACCGCTTCCTGTCACATTTGCTGGTACAAGGTGACCTTCGTTCCACACCAACCCATGAGGTGAGGTCTTAGGCGCGTTCTTTTTGTTAACCGAGAGCATCCCCAGTAGGCCTAACCTCTCGGGTGATGAGCCCCAACCATCGCTCATCACAGGTGGTAGCCATTCCATGACAAATTTGCTACCTCCCAACATATTTTTTTTTTGTACCTCACCAATGGACAGGACTTCTCAACTCAATGCCGAAACCCTGTCTCTCGGTGAGATACGTTTTTTTTATACTTTATTTTATATTTTTTTTATCCTCGCGAGTGTAACAAGTAACTTTACTCGGAGAAGCCTTTCAATGTAACTCGTAAAACACTCGCAAAGACTTTTTATTTTTTTTATTTTTATTTATTTTACAGCATCTAGAGCGAGGTACATACCCCTGGACTTATGGAGTTTAGGCCTGCCATAGAGGTATCTGTCACACACACACACACACACACACACAACTGCTCCCGGTCTTACGGAGTTTAGGCCTGCCGTAAGAGCAGTTGAAAGCCCCAGGACTTACAGAGTTTAGGCCTGCCTTAGGAGCTTACCACTCACTCACCCCACCCCGCTCTAGAGCTTTTTTTTAAAGCACAAGCATAAGTGACGTCACTATTATGTTGAGGCAAAATACAGTGAGTATCGGAAACGATAGTCTCCTTACTATCTACAATATTTCTATCAACTACGTTATTATGAAAATTAGATAAAAAATTCAACTTTTTCTAACCCCTTAGTATATACAGTGACAAAGGGTTTACACAGAGCTCGTATAATCCCCTCGTCGTACTCTATACCACCCTCCTCCCACTTGATGTTGTGAAAGTGGCGCTCCAGCCACCGAGGGGTTCTAGCCACTTTAGAATTTTACTCCGCTTTATCGTATGGAGGCTTGAATACGATGTGTGCACGAAAGAGATGACTGATTATTACAAACTCTTTTACAATAAATCGATTGTCATTATCTTTAAAAGCGTGAAACTCAACTACCGCCTCCATTTGGCCACCGTTTGAAAAGTTCAATTTCGAGAGACAGCCTGTGAGCTATGCGACTAGGGAGGAGGTCACTGTCACTGTTTTCAATTGCGGTTTTAACAGGCTCCTCAATCAAGAACAGATCTCTCAATACGATGTGCATCAGTGGGATGTTGGCAGTGAACTGTTTCCACTCGTGTTTGTTAAGAGTTAAAGTATGCTCCCCGCCAAAGAGAAACACGTGCATACGGCCGAAAACATTTGTGACCTTGATATCCTCCTCCTCCGTGTCTGATTTAATATAAAATTTGGTTTTATTCTCCAGAGCCAGGGTTACGGAATTGAAGTGTTGTGAAAACTCGTTTAAAACACATCGAATGACCAATAAACGCAACCCTTCTTACCCTTAAACAGTATTCCGAGAGAGTCACCCCGGTTTTTAACAAAACCCACAATCACACACTTTGAAAGATCACAATCAATAAAATAAACAGACTTAAGAAAAATTCCCGTTAACGAGTTTATAGGCTCCTTGCGTCTTGGGATCCTCGTAGGCTCCAGGTCCATAGCCGTTGATGGGTCCTCCATGGTCGCGGTCTCGGTCTCGTATGACCGTACCTTCCACAGTACCCCTTATATACTTTAATCCTCCGAATTTAGACCAATCAGAGACGCGCTTATTTTTACCAATGAGATTTTTTAGCAGGTGGTTCTTCCCCTCCACCTCCTCCTGTTCGTATGTGAGAGGATCTATCAAAAAAAGAGACAGTAATTTTGTCACAGTCCCTCACATCCCAGGCGTCGCCATGGGATGTTAAATTATCACAGTCGATGGATTTACACCCTTTAAATATTCCGTCCTTGAACAAGCAAGCGTGTACATACGCTTTGATACCCTTTTTATACCCTTTCAGCTTCACATCATCCTCTCTGCAAAATCTAACCCTAATTCTGTCAAAAACCCGTCACATCATAAAAACGCACTATTAGGTGTGAAATTAGCACAGTCGAGGTATTTACATGTTTTCATCTCTCCGTCCTTCCACAAGGAAGTGTACACTCCAGCTTTTATACCCTCTCTATACCTATTTAGAGCCTGTTTAATAGGATTATCCTCCTCCTCATCATCCGTGTCGTAGGCCTCGGACTCATCGTCTACCTCAAAACGAACCTCAATTTTGTTAAATTCCTTAACATCGTAAAAGCTGGCATAGGATGTAAACTTAGTGCAGTCGAAGTATCCCAATGATTTCCTCTCTTCTCCTTCCTTATAACCGCGAATGTATAGCGCCATCGTTGCGAGAGTGTTCAACACTGGGTAGGTAATGTACGTCGGCGTAGGAGTCGCTCAATTTATACCTAACGATCCCCACCACCACTATTACATCATACGTTTTACGTTACCGGTAAGCAGGGTGTACGCCATGTGGGAGTCATGCAAGAGGAGACAGTACGCCGTCGTGTTTGCCGAAAAATTATGTTTCGCCTCAAATTCCAATCTCACGTCTACTGGTCCCGACTTGATCGAATCGTTCTGTTTAGAACAATCAATCACATAGAGCGGTGTGTGGGACTTGAATTTTTCAAAATCAACGGTAGGCGCTCCCGGTTTCTGATAGTACGAGCTTTGGAATCTTGTAAACATCTCGTAAAAAATGCACAAGTCACCGTGGACATTGTCGTAAGGATAATATTGCGAATTCAAATACAGTCTTACATTTGTCAGGTCGCAACGGTCGAAAGAAGACGCATCCTTTTTCAGATCATTTTTTCTTCCTGTCTGAAATGCCAAAAACAACGTAGCGGGGTTTCTCAATTTGAGAGCTCTTTTTTATCGTCCAACTCTGACGAGTCGTTTGTGGTAAAGAGGGGTATTCGTGAATTTCCCAGGATCGAAACGGCAGGTGAATCAGAGTATCTTTCTCAATAACACGCAATAATTTCAATTTGTAACTGTCGGATACAGTAATGTGTGGAACACGCCAGTAGAGCGAGGTTATTTCAAAGTCGAGGTTAACCGCATCCGTGCTTTTGACCGCGTTAATGTCGGTAGCCGACCTCAAGATAATCAGTTCCTGTCTGACATTGACCACGATCTTTTTATAATCCTCGGCAAAACCCAGCAACAGTTTTAGAGGCACTGAATATGTAAATTCACTGGCCTGACCGGTTTCACCCGGACCTAGCCAACATGCATTCAAGAGACCCGCCTCCTCCTCTTTCCTGGTGGAAATCAGTCCTTTTATTGTACTTGTAATACCTACATTTTTCACCCTGTCAACCTCTATACCGCCGATCTCGTACCTTATATCGTCGAATAAAAATGCAATAGCGTTGTTTATTAATGTAACACTGGCCGCGGCCCCATCTGCCTTTTTGGCACGCACTTTTCCGCTGATGTGTAAACTGCTTTCAAACGGTGCTGTAATTATATCCTGTTGACTGATTGGAATCCTGATTTCGTCGTTATTCTTTAGAGTTGACGAGGCGTACGGTTTGTGAGAGTGAAACTCCCAACCGGTTATCGCCTCATCGTACTCGACGGCCGATTCTATCGATAGCAGAGCCATACTTAAAACCCAGCGATCTAATAAACTTGATGTTCTTAGGTGTTAACACCGCGGTCTTTTGTGATCGAATGAGGGGAACGGTGTACGGCACTTCTCTAAATACTAGGCCCATTGCCGTTTCCTTACGTGTATACGTAACGATAACGGTTCGTTTCTAAAGTTTATCAATTCACCGGTCTGGTCTTTGAGAGAGACAGCTATATTGTTCACCCTACGGACGTTCACAGGTAAATAGATGACTGTGCTCGGTTTCTCGACTATTTTATACCCTGGAGCGACTTCAGGGTAAAACTCATGCAGCACGTGTCCTTCTACACCGTTTTGAAAGGATCCTCGGGCGATATTACACTCAAACACGTATCGTGTTTACCGTCATAATACTGACGGGGAGGTCGGACATGTGGGACTCTATTAGGCTCGAGCATTTTCGCGGTGAAACCTAGTACAGGAGCTATGGATCCCGATATTTCGAAATGTATCGCTTCACTGCACGATACTTCGGACCTTAGAGTGTTATTGTTTGCCTTAAGACTGAACGTCACGCCTCCGTCAATGTGCGACTTGATATATTCTTCAATGTTTTCAATTTCGTACGACCCTTCATCTATTACTATCTCTTTACCGTTTCCGTAGTGAAACTTGTCATTTATACCCTTTTCAATGTTCGGAATTGTATAGTACGTGGACCGGTCAATTAGGCCGATTTCGTACTCCCCATCGCTCAAATCCATTGGTGGAAAGACCTCACAAGATACGTGCGGGGCCACACCGCTAAGTGAAAACATTATTTGCTAGAAACTTCAAACACAAGTGTCTGCAGACTACTGAGTCATCAGACTGTTTACGCTCATAGTTATACTGTACACTGGTTAAGTGGTACAGTGGAGGTTAAGTGGTAGAGAGGACTTTATAGTCCTAACTTCGCCTCTAATAAAGACATTTTTTCATTTCATTTCATTTCATTTCATTACACTGACACCGGACCCAAAGTAAGATACGAGTTCTACCGGCGGTCTCAGATTACCAAAACTGTCAAAGTAGTACACTCTATTTCCTAGTTTCTTATAACAGACCCAGTGCGTTCCTTCACCTCGTGAACTGTCCAGATTTACTACGGCCGACTCGTACAGCCGCGGGGTCTTGGGCAGTGTGTCCCTCATGTATACACCTCGAAAGTTCGGAATATTGAGTAACCTCGCGTAACGGATCAATTCGTGGTTTGTTAGAGGTTTTATCGGTATCGAGATTGTTGTTTTTTTTACAACACCTCTTCCATTTCCTCACCCCACCACCACCTCCCCTCTTTGGGTAAGGTTTCAGGTAGAGACCTCGCCCTTTTGACTTACCCCTCCCTCGCTTTGTCTTTGTTTTTTTCTTTCTCCCACCCCCAAACGCTGTTTTAGCTTTCATGGCCGCAGTCACTAATAAGGCCGCAGCCTTTTCTCCTACACTAGCGTCTCCTGATTTCACCCTCTGCCAAGCTCTTTTGGCCAATTCTTTGTCGGCCTCTCGCCGGTGTTCCAAATCCGTGTATTTCGAGTACGCTATATCGTGCAGCTTACAAAATTCGTCCAACTTATTAATACCCTTCTCGCCACGTGCAAGTCTCTCAGACATTCGGGTGCCGGGCCCACAGTACCGAAAACCCCCGGGGAGGTGTAATTCAACTGGTAAAGCGTCAACAGCACGATTTATTATGGTGCCTACAGCGGGCAGTGCGTTTTTTCAGCGCGCTGGTCACTATACCTCTGCCCCGCTTGACAGCTCGTTTCACTCTGTTTGATTTACGCTTGTGATTCGCCATTTATATACCGTATCACTTTATACAACTGTGTGAGTAGCGATTCACGCACACAAGTAATCTGCAGTACGTCGAAGATGTCCGCCTTGGATTTCGTGACAGTACCGGTAAACTCTTCAAACTCCAGCACGTAACTGTCCGTTATAAAGTAAATACGACCGTTTATATACCTGAATCCACCCTTTATAGATCCTGGAACACCTGGGAGTACGCTTGAGGTCATCCCCAACATGGTGCCTGTGAGGGTGCATTCGTTCAACTCTACGACAAACTTGTCATCGACAAAGACGTAGGTCTTACCCATATTACTGTTTAACGCTGCATTGACTTTCCTAACCCTGGTATGTACGATTCTGCTAACGGGTCTTTGATTGGACAGTCTAAGTGACGGGTAATCTATAACGTATATAAAGTCCTGTCCACAATCATGACTACGTCTCCGTTCGGTCTCTGGTACACGGCTGAGACATTATTAAAGTCTGACGGTAAGAACGTCAACCACTCTGTAATTATCAGAGGATTGGTAAACTCTTCACGCGTTCTATGGGCTTCGTTCAGGCTGAGTATCCAAACGTATTTACCGTAAAACGCGTACAGTCTGTTTCTCACTACTAAGAACGTGTTGAGTTTGTGCCGTAAATTACAAATGTCGAATTCCGTAGGTGTAGGCGTGGTAGGCCTAGCGGTAGTCGATGTTGTCGTCGTAGTAGTAGTGGATGTTGTAGTGGATGTAGTAGTGGATGTTGTAGTGGATGATGTTGTGGACGTGGAGGAGGAGGAGGGGACAGGCGGTCCGTACAAAAACCTGTATTGCAAGCTGATCGTCTCTGTCCAAATCAAATTCGTACAAGTTGTTGATATTGCAGTCTGAGATGCAACAATGTCATTGGAGAAAGATTTTAGACCTAATGCTAAACCCATAGGGATAAAGCCCTCTCTAAGGAACACGTGGTACTGTCAAAATCCCTTTCAAAATTGCTGTTATAAGATAATATTTTTAAAACACCATTTGGGTTAAATAGAACTCGTGTGTGAAGCGATGTTCAGCCAACAGTACACATTCACAATTAATGCCCCGTGCCAAAGTATAATAAAAGTGACTTTAAAATTTTAAACAGAATCTGTTCCTTCTTTTTAAATAGAATTTTTACAGCATTGCGCAAGGGCCTTGCTGTACGAAATAAATAAACGAGCTGATTTAATTAAACATGATTAAATACGACGATAAAAATACAAAGTAAGAAACAAATAGGGTTAATATCACAGACTATCTTTGCAATCAACTTTCTGAAAGACGCACGTGTGTATTGCACATCGAGAGTTTGTTATTTTAAATGTGAAATGTAATTGTTACGTGTTCATTTTCACTTAGATGATAAAACTTTTCGATTGAGGGTAGTGAAAAAACAAAGCAGACGTGATAATTTTATCATAATGTTGCTAAACACATTATCAGTAGTAACTTATATTGGTATCAATTTTTTTTCTTGCTTTTAAACGGTATCTAAACGTGAGTGAGCATCTTCTCCTACCTGATTTGACTGGAAGAAACTGGAATAGAATTAACTCTTCCCCTCCTTCCAAAATGACGTAGCAAAGATATAATGTCCATTACACCTTCTTATTCTTGATTTGAAGTGTTTTCTACCTCCACCAATTCCCACACTGAATCCTATAAGTTGGAAAGCAAGTAAAAATTTTCATCTATGACTAAGTGAAATTATAGGTTTCCTCAGCTTTTTGTTCTAGATAAAAACCTTCATTATGTTAGCAGTATAAAAATGCTATACTCATTATATTATGCTTAAATCAATAATACATTTTCAATACCAATTAAAATTTGTAATAAAAAAGATTGGAGAGTTCTATATAGCTTGAAATGTACAGATGTACCACAATCAGACAGAAAAAATTACAACCTTTTAACTTAAAAATATAAAATGTTTGTAAAATTCACACACGTTACAGCAATTATGTGCAATCAAGTTGAATTAGATGAACTCGTTCAATAATATCGCGTTGCATAATCCTTACATAAAGCCTTTGAAAACGTCATATTTCGATAAAAAGACCCAATTGTCTGTCAACCACATCACCGCTTAAATATTTAAAGTGGCTTGCATTGGAGTTTCATTTAGAGATAAGGCATTCCTTGAGAATTTCGATGGTTGTTTGAAATAACTAATTCAAATATAGAATATAGTTCAAATATAGTAGAAAAGGAAACATATTGTAAATAAACAAAGCTTATGATGTTTGTTGTTATCAGTGATGTAAAGTAACGCACCGCCAAGGAATACGCTTGTATTATTTACGCGTAGTGATTAATTATCTTAATTAACTGCTCCTAAATTATTGGCGAACACAAATCACACTCTCAACTATCACTGACGCTCACCAGTAATTCATAAAGACTATTGATGTGTGTATCCCCTACGACCTAATGAATATTTTATATTTACTAGCACCTGCCTGCGGCTTCATCTACATTATATATGCACCATCGCATGTATTTAATTAAATAGCTTCTACAATGTCAGTTACATTTAATCATTTTTATACCAATGTGGAAGGGCCCCAAAACGCTTCATTAGTGAAAGCAATTATTATGTAACAAAGTGTTGTCCTGTGATATTTTAAAACAGAATTATTCATTTTTCATTAATCAGGTACGCAATTTTTTTTGTTAATGATGAGAAGAAGCAGTAAATGACTAGGAATAGAGCCCTGCAAAACTCCATACCTTAGTATTTCCTGTTTTTATTTAACGTCTGAAATTCCTACAAGTTGATTATTGAGAAACGATTCGAGCCACTTGAGGGGGGTTCCTCGTATCATATAAGGCTTTAATTTTGAAATGAGGATACGGTGGTCAATAAAGACAAAACCCTTAGAAAGATCCAAAAATTCACTTAGAGTATCTCTTTGACCTTCGGCTCCCTCTACTTTCTAATCCACGAGACGCACTAATGAGTATATTGTTGATTTTCAAGTTTGAAAACCAATTGGTTTACTGAGAGTAAATTATGGCTTTCTAAAAGATTTACACATCGTGTGAGGAAGAACTTTTGAGCTATTTTGACTGGCATCATTGACATAAGACGGTAATTTTGGGTTAAGGAGGGATCACCCTTCTTGAAAAGTTGTGTGACCTTAGAAATTTTAAGAGAGGAATGGAAAGATTCAGAGAGAAAATAGAGGTTAATTAAATACTCTAGTCGTCCAAGCAAATGCCTTGAGCATTGCTTGATTAGCCATGCTGAAACGAGTTCCTGGGCGGAGACCTTGATTAGTTCATAATGAGACAAAAAATGTGTTGAACTCATTTGCGACCCTAGAAGGATCATTGATAAGTTCGTTGTTGACGTTGAGTTCCATAAAGAAGAAAAGTCGCATAATATTCTTTGAATGACTAAAGTTTAACAGTTTCTTTACTCTTTTATACGTAGTAAAACATTACTTAAATTTACGTAATGATCAAAAGGTAAAGAAATAAAACCTACTAAGCGATATTAGAGTATTGGGAAGAAGGAAGGCTTGTTTAAGCAAATAAAAATTTGTCAATTTATAATTTAATTACTACACTCCGCAATTACCGCGTGTTTGCATATTACAAGACGCGGACGGCTGCACACCATATCACTCTGGGTTTGGTTGCTAAGAGGTTTTTACCATGCAAACGCTTGTACCAAAGCTAATTGCTGATTCTTAGTCGGGATTAAAGCTAACTGAGGAATTTAATCGGTTTTAAATGATTAAATTAGAATTTATGTCCAATAATTAGTTGTAGTTACTGCTCCGTAATAAAAACATTTTAATACGTAGTATTACTGTGCTAAGTACGTCGTATTGTTAACTTATCTCTCAAGATAACTCACTGATATCTTTATAATGTAAGTAGAACCTCCGCCCCTTGCGGACAGGGCTCTGATTGGTCGAGAGGGGGTCACGTGATCCAAGATGGCGGCCGCGCATGCGCAGAGGGAGGGCATATGCGGGAGAAATTCCCTCATGTGCGGGAGAAATTCCCTCCTCACACTCTTATCCTTTGAATTATGGGTGTTTTGGGGGTGTTTTGGGGTGTCAAAATCGGTGATTTGGTGGGTCCTCACACTCCCCGTGAGGGAGAAACGAGGGACGGAGGGAATTCCAACATGGCTGCGCCCATGTATCACGTGATCAAAAAAAAAACCAATATGCCTGCGCCCATGTATCACGTGATCAAAAAAAATAAATCCGATATGGCGGCGCCCACGTAAACATAACCTCACTTTTTCTCGGCGGGAACCTTTTTTTCTATAATAAGAAGAAGAAACACTTTTTTCTCGGCGGGAACCAAGATGGCGGTGCCCGTGGCGCGCGCTGGCGGGAAAAATTCCCTAGGGTTCCCCTCACACTACAAAATAAATATTTATATATAATAATAATATAGATAAAAATTAAGTAAGACGTTAACTGAGAGTTTCTGAGTGTGGTTGCGGAACACTTGTACTGTGTATGGAACACAGTACCCAGGTTAAGCATTACCGAGGTATAGGAGTCCGTCCAGTAACTGGTTGTCACTCCACGACCCGATAATGCCCCGTCCCTTGGAAAGTGAATTTTTGAAACCAATTGAAGAATTTAAAATGGAAAGTGAATTTTGAAACCAATTGAAGTTAGAGTTAGAGTTACCTCGGGAGGTATATGTTGAACCTCCCCACGATTAACGCTCGGCACGTGGGACATGTGTGTACTCTGTCGGCACAGGTCCGACAGAGAGTATGACCGCACAGCCGAAGAGCAACCGTGGGAAGATTCACCATACACACAGGACACTCAACTTTACGCGGCTGTGTGACAGAGGTGTCTCCTCGGCGTCCGGGGGTGGAGGAGTGGTGTTATTGCGCCTGGCATCCTCCATTCTTTCCCCAACGGATCGTAGGAAATTCTCCAAGTCCTCACGAAGCTCCCGCCAAGTTTCCGGAGCGAGTCTGATCTGCCGCCTATGGTCGGTATCTAGAAAGATGCGACTGGCCGTCCATTGCAGCTCCCGCATCAGTTCTCGGATACCGTGGAGGGCCGCAATACATTCCCGCGACTCCCAATCACTGACCCTGGGCTAAAAACAGAAGAAGAAGAAAGATTACATCACTTGTAAACAAGTCATAATGTACAATTCAAGTAATTCAATATCGCGTACCGTAGGCCGGATTTTTGGGAGCTCCGGTGACGGGGGTGTCGAGGGGACGGAACCTTGCGACAATAAAAGCGTAGAGGCAGACTCTGTTGACGAACCGCCGGCCGGTGAGAGGCCTGAGAGGTCATCATGGGGTGGTACCGGGGAGGGTGGGCGAGTCGGAGGAGTGGGTGACGGTACGGACAGAGGGATTCGCCACTTCCACGACCCTGGACTAAAACAGAAGAAGAAGAAATATTACAACACTGAAAAACAAGTCATAATGTACAATTCAAGTAATTCAATATCGCGTACCGAAGGTCGGATTTGTGGGAGCTCCGGTGACGGAGGTGTCGAGGGGACGGACCCTTGCGACAATAAGCACGTAGAGTCAGACTCTGTTGACGAACCGTCGGCCCGTGAGATGCTTGAGAGGTCATCATGGGGTGGTACCGGGGAGGGTGGGCGAGTCGGGGGAGTGGGTGACGGTGCGACATAGGCGTCCACGGAACGGCGCCTCTGAGAGGTGTCATAGCTGTCATCGTCACTGTCCGCAGGCAGTGACCATCCCCAAACGGCGGTCCTCTGAACAGCTGCAGACTGTGATTGAGACAGCAATGCAGGCTGCAGTGAGCTGATCTGTACATATACATACACCCTCAGATATGCTATTTACCACACATCCGTAAATTGTACTTCCAATCGTTGAACTAACCCTTCGATCCAGAATCGTTTCATCCCAGACCTCCTGCGGCTCGTTCAGATGATCCAGCAGTTCCGAAATCTCCCTATCGTGCTCTTGACTCTCTGCCCGGTCAAGAGCCTCGACAAGGTCGGACTCTGCAAACATCTGTAAAACACGAGGAGAATCATCAGTGTACGCCGCTAACCGTTCAATATCAGTACGTAGATGAGAGAATGGTTATTACCTCCCCAAGATCCTCGTCACAGAACCCATGTAGTCCTCCACACGTCTCTTACAAAAGAAAACAAACAAACAAACCCGTTAGTCATAAATTCCTTGGTAGTACATACGTAAAGTGTAACACGTAAAATATCACAGTAAAACTCACAATAGGCCTGAAACGACGAGGAGCCAACGAAAAGACATCCTCTATCACGCAGATAGGTCGCGCCGTCTGCAAATAATACAGAGGATATAAAAAATTGAAAAAGCCCGTCATATGACGAAAAAAAACAACATTAGTACTATTTTACGTACCGTAGTGGGAATGGGTATCGGCTCACTGCGGGGTCTGGCGGAGTTCTAAAACAATATTTATAAGTTATGCGATACATGTGCTAGACAACAACAACAACAACAACAACAGAAAACAAACACGAAACAAACACTCACTTCCTGACCTCTGCGAGACCACCCGCTTGCCGACCAACCTCCACGCGATGTCGATGGTCGAGCCTGCAAATAATTCTGTATCAGTAATAGATTTCATTAAAGTGTAGGGATAACGGTGTTGGATATAAACGTACCAAGTCTATGGCTCCATCATCATCCCCTGTCCAACCGTTTGTAGACGCCGTCGAGGGTTGTTCCTAAACATTAATCGAACATTACTAAATATATTAGTAAAACAGTATAACATTTACATGAAATTATTGCATGACTTACGTCTTCACTGCCGGCTGATACCACACTCAGGAGTGCGAGAATCAACAGCAACACTGTGGTGTTCCCGATCCTGGCTCTAGGGGCACAACACAGTACTCCCAGCATGACCACGAACATGGCGGTGGCCATTAGGAAGCAGACTATGGCTAAATCGTTCACAGTCGGACATGATAGGAAAGTGCAGGATACACACGCGTCCTCTGCTTATATGCAGCCGGACCGCTTCCTGTCACATTTGCTGGTACAAGGTGACCTTCGTTCCACACCACCCATGAGGTGAGGTCTTAGGCGCGTTCTTTTTGTTAACCGAGAGCATCCCCAGTAGGCCTAACCTCTCGGGTGATGAGCCCCAACCATCGCTCATCACAGGTGGTAGCCATTCCATGACAAATTTGCTACCTCCCAACATATTTTTTTTTGTACCTCACCAATGACAGGACTTCTCAACTCAATGCCGAAACCCTGTCTCTCGGTGAGATACGTTTTTTTTATACTTTATTTTATATTTTTTTTATCCTCGCGAGTGTAACAAGTAACTTTACTCGGAGAAGCCTTTCAATGTAACTCGTAAAACACTCGCAAAGACTTTTTATATTTTTTTTTATTTTTATTTATTTTACAGCATCTAGAGCGAGGTACATACCCCTGGACTTATGGAGTTTAGGCCTGCCATAGAGGTATCTGTCACACACACACACACACACACACACAACTGCTCCCGGTCTTACGGAGTTTAGGCCTGCCGTAAGAGCAGTTGAAAGCCCCAGGACTTACAGAGTTTAGGCCTGCCTTAGGAGCTTACCACTCACTCACCCCACCCCGCTCTAGAGCTTTTTTTAAAGCACAAGCATAAGTGACGTCACTATTATGTTGAGGCAAAATACAGTGAGTATCGGAAACGATAGTCTCCTTACTATCTACAATATTTCTATCAACTACGTTATTATGAAAATTAGATAAAAATTCAACTTTTTCTAACCCCTTAGTATATACAGTGACAAAGGGTTTACACAGAGCTCGTATAATCCCCTCGTCGTACTCTATACCACCCTCCTCCCACTTGATGTTGTGAAAGTGGCGCTCCAGCCACCGAGGGGTTCTGGCCATTTTAGAATTTTACTCCGCTTTATCGTATGGAGGCTTGAATACGATGTGTGCACGAAAGAGATGACTGATTATTACAAACTCTTTTACAATAAATCGATTGTCATTATCTTTAAAAGCGTGAAACTCAACTACCGCCTCCATTTGGCCACCGTTTGAAAAGTTCAATTTCGAGAGACAGCCTGTGAGCTATGCGACTAGGGAGGAGGTCACTGTCACTGTTTTCAATTGCGGTTTTAACAGGCTCCTCAATCAAGAACAGATCTCTCAATACGATGTGCATCAGTGGGATGTTGGCAGTGAACTGTTTCCACTCGTGTTTGTTAAGAGTTAAAGTATGCTCCCCGCCAAAGAGAAACACGTGCATACGGCCGAAAACATTTGTGACCTTGATATCCTCCTCCTCCGTGTCTGATTTAATATAAAATTTGGTTTTATTCTCCAGAGCCAGGGTTACGGAATTGAAGTGTTGTGAAAACTCGTTAAACACATCGAATGACCAATAAACGCAACCCTTCTTACCCTTAAACAGTATTCCGAGAGAGTCACCCCGGTTTTTAACAAAAACCCACAATCACACACTTTGAAAGATCACAATCAATAAAATAAACAGACTTAAGAAAAATTCCCGTTAACGAGTTTATAGGCTCCTTGCGTCTTGGGATCCTCGTAGGCTCCAGGTCCATAGCCGTTGATGGGTCCTCCATGGTCGCGGTCTCGGTCTCGTATGACCGTACCTTCCACAGTACCCCTTATATACTTTTAATCCTCCGAATTTAGACCAATCAGAGACGCGCTTATTTTTACCAATGAGATTTTTTAGCAGGTGGTTCTTCCCCTCCACCTCCTCCTCCCATTCGTATGTGAGAGGATCTATCAAAAAAGAGACAGTAATTTTGTCACAGTCCCTCACATCCCAGGCGTCGCCATGGGATGTTAAATTATCACAGTCGATGGATTTACACCCTTTAAATATTCCGTCCTTGAACAAGCAAGCGTGTACATACGCTTTGATACCCTTTTTATACCCTTTCAGCTTCACATCATCCTCTCTGCAAAATCTAACCCTAATTCTGTCAAAACCCGTCACATCATAAAAACGCACTATTAGGTGTGAAATTAGCACAGTCGAGGTATTTACATGTTTTCATCTCTCCGTCCTTCCACAAGGAAGTGTACACTCCAGCTTTTATACCCTCTCTATACCTATTTAGAGCCTGTTTAATAGGATTATCCTCCTCCTCATCATCCGTGTCGTAGGCCTCGGGCTCATCGTCTACCTCAAAACGAACCTCAATTTTGTTAAATTCCTTAACATCGTAAAAGCTGGCATAGGATGTAAACTTAGTGCAGTCGAAGTATCCCAATGATTTCCTCTCTTCTTCGTCTTCCTTATAACCGCGAATGTATAGCGCCATCGTTGCGAGAGTGTTCAACACTGGGTAGGTAATGTACGTCGGCGTAGGAGTCGCTCAATTTATACCTAACGATCCCCACCACCACTATTACATCATACGTTTTACGTTACCGGTAAGCAGGGTGTACGCCATGTGGGAGTCATGCAAGAGGAGACAGTACGCCGTCGTGTTTGCCGAAAAATTATGTTTCGCCTCAAATTCCAATCTCACGTCTACTGGTCCCGACTTGATCGAATCGTTCTGTTTAGAACAATCAATCACATAGAGCGGTGTGTGGGACTTGAATTTTTCAAAATCAACGGTAGGCGCTCCCGGTTTCTGATAGTACGAGCTTTGGAATCTTGTAAACATCTCGTAAAAAATGCACAAGTCACCGTGGACATTGTCGTAAGGATAATATTGCGAATTCAAATACAGTCTTACATTTGTCAGGTCGCAACGGTCGAAAGAAGACGCATCCTTTTTCAGATCATTTTTTCTTCCTGTCTGAAATGCCAAAACAACGTAGCGGGGTTTCTCAATTTGAGAGCTCTTTTTTATCGTCCAACTCTGACGAGTCGTTTGTGGTAAAGAGGGGTATTCGTGAATTTCCCAGGACCGAAACGGCAGGTGAATCAGAGTATCTTTCTCAATAACACGCAATAATTTCAATTTGTAACTGTCGGATACAGTAATGTGTGGAACACGCCAGTAGAGCGAGGTTATTTCAAAGTCGAGGTTAACCGCATCCGTGCTTTTGACCGCGTTAATGTCGGTAGCCGACCTCAAGATAATCAGTTCCTGTCTGACATTGACCACGATCTTTTTATAATCCTCGGCAAAACCCAGCAACAGTTTTAGAGGCACTGAATATGTAAATTCACTGGCCTGACCGGTTTCACCCGGACCTAGCCAACATGCATTCAAGAGACCCGCCTCCTCCTCTTTCCTGGTGGAAATCAGTCCTTTTATTGTACTTGTAATACCTACATTTTTCACCCTGTCAACCTCTATACCGCCGATCTCGTACCTTATATCGTCGAATAAAAATGCAATAGCGTTGTTTATTAATGTAACACTGGCCGCGGCCCCATCTGCCTTTTTGGCACGCACTTTTCCGCTGATGTGTAAACTGCTTTCGAACGGTGCTGTAATTATATCCTGTTGACTGATTGGAATCCTGATTTCGTCGTTATTCTTTAGAGTTGACGAGGCGTACGGTTTGTGAGAGTGAAACTCCCAACCGGTTATCGCCTCATCGTACTCGACGGCCGATTCTATCGATAGCAGAGCCATACTTAAAACCCAGCGATCTAATAAACTTGATGTTCTTAGGTGTTAACACCGCGGTCTTTTGTGATCGAATGAGGGGAACGGTGTACGGCACTTCTCTAAATACTAGGCCCATTGCCGTTTCCTTACGTGTATACGTAACGATAACGGTTCGTTTCTAAAGTTTATCAATTCACCGGTCTGGTCTTTGAGAGAGACAGCTATATTGTTCACCCTACGGACGTTCACAGGTAAATAGATGACTGTGCTCGGTTTCTCGACTATTTTATACCCTGGAGCGACTTCAGGGTAAAACTCATGCAGCACGTGTCCTTCTACACCGTTTTGAAAGGATCCTCGGGCGATATTACACTCAACACGTATCGTGTTTACCGTCATAATACTGACGGGGAGGTCGGACATGTGGACTCTATTAGGCTCGAGCATTTTCGCGGTGAAACCTAGTACAGGAGCTATGGATCCCGATATTTCGAAATGTATCGCTTCACTGCACGATACTTCGGACCTTAGAGTGTTATTGTTTGCCTTAAGACTGAACGTCACGCCTCCGTCAATGTGCGACTTGATATATTCTTCAATGTTTTCAATTTCGTACGACCCTTCATCTATTACTATCTCTTTACCGTTTCCGTAGTGAAACTTGTCATTTATACCCTTTTCAATGTTCGGAATTGTATAGTACGTGGACCGGTCAATTAGGCCGATTTCGTACTCCCCATCGCTCAAATCCATTGGTGGAAAGACCTCACAAGATACGTGCGGGGCCACACCGCTAAGTGAAAACATTATTTGCTAGAAACTTCAAACACAAGTGTCTGCAGACTACTGAGTCATCAGACTGTTTACGCTCATAGTTATACTGTACACTGGTTAAGTGGTACAGTGGAGGTTAAGTGGTAGAGAGGACTTTATAGTCCTAACTTCGCCTCTAATAAAGACATTTTTCATTTCATTTCATTTCATTTCATTACACTGACACCGGACCCAAAGTAAGATACGAGTTCTACCGGCGGTCTCAGATTACCAAAACTGTCAAAGTAGTACACTCTATTTCCTAGTTTCTTATAACAGACCCAGTGCGTTCCTTCACCTCGTGAACTGTCCAGATTTACTACGGCCGACTCGTACAGCCGCGGGGTCTTGGGCAGTGTGTCCCTCATGTATACACCTCGAAAGTTCGGAATATTGAGTAACCTCGCGTAACGGATCAATTCGTGGTTTGTTAGAGGTTTTATCGGTATCGAGATTGTTGTTTTTTTTTACAACACCTCTTCCATTTCCTCACCCCACCACCACCTCCCCTCTTTGGGTAAGGTTTCAGGTAGAGACCTCGCCCTTTTGACTTACCCCTCCCTCGCTTTGTCTTTGTTTTTTTCTTTCTCCCACCCCCAAACGCTGTTTTAGCTTTCATGGCCGCAGTCACTAATAAGGCCGCAGCCTTTTCTCCTACACTAGCGTCTCCTGATTTCACCCTCTGCCAAGCTCTTTTGGCCAATTCTTTGTCGGCCTCTCGCCGGTGTTCCAAATCCGTGTATTTCGAGTACGCTATATCGTGCAGCTTACAAAATTCGTCCAACTTATTAATACCCTTCTCGCCACGTGCAAGTCTCTCAGACATTCGGGTGCCGGGCCCACAGTACCGAAAACCCCCGGGGAGGTGTAATTCAACTGGTAAAGCGTCAACAGCACGATTTATTATGGTGCCTACAGCGGGCAGTGCGTTTTTCAGCACGCTGGTCACTATACCTCTGCCCCGCTTGACAGCTCGTTTCACTCTGTTTGATTTACGCTTGTGATTCGCCATTTATATACCGTATCACTTTATACAACTGTGTGAGTAGCGATTCACGCACACAAGTAATCTGCAGTACGTCGAAGATGTCCGCCTTGGATTTCGTGACAGTACCGGTAAACTCTTCAAACTCCAGCACGTAACTGTCTGTTATAAAGTAAATACGACCGTTTATATACCTGAATCCACCCTTTATAGATCCTGGAACACCTGGGAGTACGCTTGAGGTCATCCCCAACATGGTGCCTGTGAGGGTGCATTCGTTCAACTCTACGACAAACTTGTCATCGACAAAGACGTAGGTCTTACCCATATTACTGTTTAACGCTGCATTGACTTTCCTAACTCTGGTATGTACGATTCTGCTAACGGGTCTTTGATTGGACAGTCTAAGTGACGGGTAATCTATAACGTATAAAGTCCTGTCCACAATCATGACTACGTCTCCGTTCGGTCTCTGGTACACGGCTGAGACATTATTAAAGTCTGACGGTAAGAACGTCAACCACTCTGTAATTATCAGAGGATTGGTAAACTCTTCACGCGTTCTATGGGCTTCGTTCAGGCTGAGTATCCAAACGTATTTACCGTAAAACGCGTACAGTCTGTTTCTCACTACTAAGAACGTGTTGAGTTTGTGCCGTAAATTACAAATGTCGAATTCTGTAGGTGTAGGCGTGGTAGGCCTAGCGGTAGTCGATGTTGTCGTCGTAGTAGTAGTGGATGTTGTAGTGGATGTAGTAGTGGATGTTGTAGTGGATGATGTTGTGGACGTGGAGGAGGAGGAGGAGGGGACAGGCGGTCCGTACAAAACCTGTATTGCAAGCTGATCGTCTCTGTCCAAATCAAATTCGTACAAGTTGTTGATACCCGATGGCGGGTAATAGGACGGAAAACATTACGGATCATAACACAGACGAATGCTGCAGACCGAGAGCATGGCCTATTTCATGGACCATCACTGCAAAGAACGATGTCTTCTCCGGTGCGGGTATATTCATTGTAAAGTCCCAGTCCTCTTCGAAATCAAGGTGTATATCCGATTGGTTCAGCCACGGTCGAGGGAGAAAGGCGTGGCCGAGAACGCCGCCTGGACCGTCAAAATCGTAACTGCAAGTGCTTTTAAGGTAGTACGCCACGTGTTTCCTAGGGGAAATTACTACCATTATAGTGGGATTACTGTAACTTCTACGGAATTCGAGAGCAGAGTGTTTGGAGTACAAGGAAAACGCTCTCTCAACGATGTTGGCATACTGGATGCCTGAGCCAATCATGTTCCACGTGATCCGAGTTGAGTTCCATTTAACTAATGGGTTCACGGAAAACGGGGCTATGCCTTCGTCCGAGTTACCGCATCTGGGTGTGTCCATCAGCTTCAGCGTCTCCTCGTTTTCATATCCGGTCACCTGTAGTCCGAAGACCTCCTGGAACATCGTAACGGCGTCCTTAATATTGTTAGTCAGCGATGTTCCGTTGCTGTTGAGATAGCCGTATTTCTCTAAGTAGGTCAGGGTCTTGTTCGCTGTGGTCAGATGGACCAGTACAAGTACAAGTACAAGTAACCGCATCTCGCCAGGTTCTAAAGTAAACTGACGGTAAAAATGTCAACAACCTACTTATATCTCGATCTCACCACCCTGCTCACCGGGTCCCTAAAGTAAGGGTCGACAATATTGAATCTGATCCACTCGCCTTTATCGGTTAAGTGTATAGCGTCTAGCGGCAAAGCCAGTAGTTTGTACATACCGTACACAACATTACTCAGTACTCTCACTAGGTAATTCACGGTCACCGCGTCACTCATTTCGGTAGGATCTCTCAGATTAGTGATTTTACCGGTTTGCGCGTTCCAATCTTGCACCGCTCTGGTCATGGCGTGTTTTTGAAAGTATTTGAGATTAACAGCTTCACCCTCGTATAGAGGCTCTTCAATCTCGCTCAGACGCTTATGTCCAAAACTCCAATGCCCGTCTTTGCCCATTTGGGGTATACGACTATCTACATACCGTTTAGTCGTAGCGTCCGTAGGCTCGACTGGCCATCCAACCATGCGGAGTCTGAAATTATTGAAAGTAACGGTAGAATATCTAATACTCTTCATAGGTGTAAGAGTATGTAGTTGTGACAGAGTGACAGCGTCGTTTAATCCTTCACCATCGCTCAGGTTGATTATACTTCTCTTTTTAGCGTCTATTATCTCAGTATCGAACGTTAATGTTCTTTTATTTAGCGTTCGCAAGTTGACGGCATCCGCTTCGTTCGTAGGGTTAGCTACGTTTAGGTATTCTGTTATTTCTGGCATCGAGTTTATTAGCTGAGGACATTCAGTGTTCCACTTATAGCCTTGTCCAGACCGGTTTCACAACACTCGTTTTAGTGCCATTTAATTTCTTGTCCAAGGTCTGCAGGTTTATAGCGTCTAGACTCTGCTGGGTATCGGCCACGTTACATAACCGCTTGCCCTTGATATCGTAATTACCGTCTACCGTTATGCGAAACCCGACCCCAGGAGGGCCTCTTTTACCGGTCTCGCCACCGGTGCGACCAAACTTGTCCACGCTCATTTTGAAACTGTAATCTAAGAGAACATCCTTTACTTTTTATACCAATGCTCTATACCTGGAATTTCCTCTACCACGGATGAGTTTCAACTCCCTCAACTCTTCCACGATGTTTTATAATTTCGTTTTTATGACCCGTATTACCCGCCTCAGCTGAACCTATTAAAACCTTTAATCCCTCACACAATTCGTTCGGATCGTCGTAATACACGGGATCAGGGTTTGACATGTCCTTGAAGCCTTTGCCCGAGTAAGCTTTGGGAAATAGTTTTGAAATGACAAGTTCGTATTTTGTTGATTTGTTACGGTTTATGATACTTTTATAATTGTAACCTCTTTTGTGAGCGTGTCCTGTTCAATATATCCTTGTAAGTGACCAAATCATTTTCATCGTAATGTAACGGTGCGCGTTTAAAGACCAATTCGTACAGACCTTTCGTAGGTTTGTAGTACACATCATCTATGACTATACTGCCGTTACTATCGAAATTTAACACTTTGTTTCCAATCATTAGTGTACCGTTATCATAGCGTGGTCCGTATATGGAATCAATCTTTCTTTGACTAGGAATGTCCTTCATCAGTGACTTCATGTACTTGACTGTAAGTGCATTTTGGAATGTGTTTTTCCACCCATTGTGAAGCCTCTAGTTGTCCTTTAGCGGTGGAAAGGATATCGCTTGCTTCGGGTAAAGGTGGATCACTAGTCTCCAACACTTCGTCGTCCTGTAAGTAAGCGGGTACTCTCGGAGATGATGTTACAGCGGGAGAGAAGAGTTCCTCTTTTATCTCCTGCTGCTCTTCCTCAGGTTCGATTTTTATATTTTCGGAATTCTTGGTTTTCTTTCGCAGTTCAGACAGGAGTGGTTTGTACTGGTTTTCCAGACGTATCTCGGTAGACAGAGTCCCTTGTTTAAACTCCTTATACTTTCGCCTGATGGCCGTTCTCAACTTTGATATCTCGGCTGTAAGCTGTTTCTCGTTCCGCTCCATTTTTATCAATGATGACACCATCTGTCCGTTTAACATTTATATACGCTTTCCTCATTTGCTCAAAAACATGTGATACATCAATACCTCTGCACTCATCGTATCTTGGAACGAAATGAACCTTCACTCTGTCGTCAAATCTTACCTTCTTCTTCTTGTTTGGCTCCATATTGCACACTGACCGTGTCCGTGTTGAGTTGACACTTTTAACTACGGTAGTTCGACTTGTCTGAAAAACATTGCGCGTTTCTTGTGTTTTCTAAGGTAGTGTATAATGTCACCAAGTGACGCTACCGTACCCAGTTTCCTGAAGTAGATTGATCTCGGTATTTGCACTTGCGCTCGTGATCTAAATACAAACGTCCTCTTCCATCCGTCTCTCCACTGCGGAATCTCGGCCACCGTGTACTTGTCATTCTCTACCGTCTTATCCATGTACTCTTTTAACCGAGCGATAGGGTTCCTCACCCTACCGTGTATATGGATCAGGTATGAGTTGAGTAGCCAGAACTCACAAGGATTGGCTCCTGTAAATCTCCTCCACGCCTCAAACTGATCACGGTTTGTAATACTATACACTCCGTCCATCAGACTTATTCCGAACATTTCACAGTACATAGGGACAGTTGGTAAGGCCACCTTTAGAAATTCTGAAGTAAAGAGGCTCTGGCACAGATTATTTACAGCCGCAAACTCTTTGTTTCTCTCGCCTCTCGGTAGTCCACGTGGGACCGGCCCGTACGCCACGTTATAGCTGATGTCGCTGTAGCATTTCGAGGCCAGTGCTTGTCTGTAGATTGTAACGGGTTTCCTAATAGGTATAGTTTCGCTCCGTGAGAATGATGCAACGTGAGGTGTGTGGGACTTTACAAGCGTACTCCAACATCTTTATACAGACTTGGGCAAAGTATATACCGCCGTGCGCGTTTCTCAGCGGTACAAGCTTACCGAATTGGTCTGGAAACGGTCTGAATCTGGACAAGAGGTTGTGCGATTCCCGCACAGTACACTTTAACATGTCTTCGTGGTATACAACGAGTTTCAAACGGTACACCTTTCTCCTGGCTCCTTTTCAAAAATTCTATCCAGATATCGCGGTTATAAAACCGTTCGCTGGACGAAATCATTAACAGAATTACAGGAGGAATGGTTGCACTGTACTGTCCTTGGCGTTTGTGTCTCCAACACCTTCTATTGAAAAGGAAACCGTGTGGTGGTCGTCTGCTACAGTAATTACCGCAAAATTTTTTCTTGTCCGGGTAGTACCACGTACACAGATTTGAGTTGACTTTGTGGAGTCTCCGGTCCGAGAACCCTCTGATGTCGTTATAAGTGTAGATCCTCACCATTATAGGTCTTGAACAAAACTGTCTATACCTACTCGGTACCTCCCTTTATCAATGTCATCGTCCTTGCTAATGACGATAAAACCGTGTTTGTCTTTCCACGCCATACTGCACAACTGTTTGAATTTTTCAAATCTCATATCGGTATTGACATGATTACTGTAAGCGTGGTGTAGGTTCATGTCATCCTGTTTGAAGAGTATTATGAAATTTGCATTGTCTCTGACCAGCTGTTTCGGTATGTGACTGTAGGTTTGACCGAGATAGAATGTATCTACGTTCTTGTGCCTCCCCATAGCGAAGTAACTACGGATATTGCCGTGCTTTTCGCAAGCTATATCGTCAAAAATCATCAAAGAGTTTTCCTTAGCCTCGTCCGGTTCAATGACCAGGGAGCTATCGTCGTACGCGAAATACCCTACTTCCTTCGGTATCATTTTAGCCAGTAATTGATACTTTGGTTGGTACAATGACTTTGAAAATACGTACACATTCTCGAATCGTAATCCGTTCGGATCGGTGATCAGATTGAATAACACGTTTGTTTTTACCACAGTTGGAAGGGCCTACAATTAAACCTCTTATCGAGTCTGGTAAAAGCGGACCGTTTTTGTTTTTGCGACTTAATCCGCTACCTATATACTCGTCCATGTTGTGGACGTTAAACGTCGTGGCTTGCTTTACGAGCTTCATTTTGGTAATGACGGTTCCACGGTATTGCATCATGTTTTATAATTTACTTTTTTTAGGTTTAATAATATCTTTGGAGTTTACCCAGCTATTGTGAGTATCGTTCAAAACCGCGCCACCGCACCAAGACCTTGGAGCCTTTCCGCCGGAGTACTTTATCAACGAGATAGGCATTTCCTGTTGCGGTTCTTATCAGTTCCTGTTCATAGAAACCGCCTTGTAAAATGTCACCTCTTATGTCTTGTAATATATACGTTACAGGTTTTGTAGGTTTTATCGCAAATATTGTAAATATTTCATTTGACCAGTTGGGTAGATATCCTTTTTTTAAATACACCTTTGTATTTGCTAATTCTAACCTGATCGCTTACACGGAATTTGGGATTTTTTGTTTTAACCACTTTATTATGTTTATTTATGCAGGCGAGAATCTGTTTTACGTGTTTTCGTCTAACATCTTTTGGTTTCATACCGATTGTCCTGTGCACACTACTGTTGTACTCCTTGACTATGTCTGGTAAAATACTTGACCACTCGTAGCTACCGCGTGCCGTAAATCTCTCGTACATTTTTTCTTTCAGGGTTCTGTTTAGACGTTCCACAATGGAACTTTTCAAATGTGAGTAGGTCGAGTAATGGTTAATGCTGTGTTTGTTTAAAAGTTTTTTAACGTGACTGTTGTACCATTCTTTACCGTGGTCCGTTTGAAAGTTTTTCATCTTGTGTTTAGCCAGTATAGATTCTAGTGCATGCGCGACTTCAGCGCCGGTCTTGTTCTTTATAGGAACGGCAAACGCAAATTTTGAGAAACAGTTTAGCATCGTCAGTATATACTTGTAACCTCTGTTTACTCTCGAGTAAGGTATCATCTCTACAAGGTCAGCTTGATACAGGTCATTAATTCCTTTCAGCGTAACCCTGCGTCTGGGGTAGTTACGCCTAGCCGGTCTGTGAAGTTCTTTCGCTATCGCGTCAATTTTGTAAATGAAGAAAAAATAAGCTGTATACCGGTATTTATATTCGTCTAAGTGGTGTGGTTTGGAACACCCACATCGAACACTCGCATGCTCGATGCCCAGGTTAAACAGTATTTGATTTTGAGGACCAATCCAGAAGTAACTGGTTGTCGCCCGGTGATCAAATACTGTCCCATCCCTTGTTGCTTAGACAGTTTAGCGGAGGCAGTTGCATCTACCTCTCCACGCATTTTTGAGCAGAGACCTTCTGCACGTCCTACAGCGTAATGTCCTGTCTAGATGTTCAATATCATCGCTAGATAGCGAAAAGTAATATACATGTTCCGCATGGATCAAAACTTCCGGCTCTAGCGTAAGGTTTCTTTCCGTACCGAGAATGTAACTGTTGGGGGTCATACGGTATCTTCTCAAATGGATAATGGAGGCGTTGGGGCGTAGACTTTCAAAATACATCCGGAAGTAAGGTTCTATAGCCAGAGCCGTGATGACACACGTTAGGTCGCAGTAAGGGTGTGAACCTCCAAGTGGTGTGTACAGTACACACTCAGCACTGAGGCAGTCGTATTTACCGTGCTCCTCCATGAGAGCGTCCATGACCGTCCGTGGTACCTCTAAATTCATAAGGGCACGGAAGTCGTTACGGAACTGCTTGACCACGGTTTTTTTTAGCGAGGTCAAACAGGGAGCGTGGTTGGAATGGTCTAGACTCGGCCATGGTTTGAGTTAGAATGAAACACTCGCACCTCCCCGGCGACATTGACTTGAGGTCATGTGACCTCTCCCTTCCTTAAAGCTCTCGCGTTCTGTAACGCAGTCAGTCAGTTACAATGTTGGCAACGGTGCTGGTGGTATTGTGGCAGTACCTCGCCAAGGAGCTACCGCCTCCCGCCTCCGCCACCACCTCCTCCGCCACTGCCTCCTCCGCCACCGCCTCCATCACCGAACCGCTAAAGGTAAGTACGTAACAATTGTTTCAAAAGTTTACTAATGATTTTCAATCAGATAGATACTCAGAGTATCGGATTTTTTTTCAGCATCAGGGTCTCGTGTCCCTTTCGAGGGACCTATAGAAGATTACGACGTCGGGTGGTACTCCGACGAAGAGGAGGACAATGCAATGTTCTTGAAATACTTGGAGGCTGTAGGTAAGTCCTTAAGATAGTCTCTCTAGGTCAGGCCGCGCCAGTGGGGTACCTCCAGGGGTTCTGTCGTACGCACAACATTCAGGTCCCAGGGCTTACAGAGTTTAGGCCTGCCTTAGAGACCTTCATTCGTGACCCCAGGGCTTACAGGATTTACGCCGGCCTTAGAGGTCTCATTCACACACAACATTCAGGTTTACGGGCTGTTAGGCCGCGCCAGTGACCTTCATTCGTGACCCCAGGGCTTACAGGTTTTACGCCGGCCTTAGAGGTCTCATTCACTCGCGCTTCCAGAACCCCTGAAGCTGTCCGGGGCATAGCCTTAAGAGTCTCTCAATATACTCTGAGGACAATATACATTACGTACGCTTGCGGTTGGTGACGGTTATGGTGGGGAGTATGCGTCAACATGAGAAAAAGTTATTACCTTGACTTGAAGGCGGGTCTGTGAACTTACGGAGGATCAGAGGAGCGTACTTAGAGGAGAGCTCTCAGTGATGGAGAAGAAGCAGCATTTACTCGAGCAATCGCGGAAAAAGAGCAAAAAGAGGACGAGGGGGAAACGTATTGACTTACGAAGGTTATTGTTTGTGGTGACGGTGTTTAGAAGAGTGAAGGAGGCTATATTTACACCCACTGTGAGTATACTATAATATACTAATATTTAGAAGAAACTTTACTATAGCCATACGGTAGTGTCTCATACTCTCCTTCCCGCTTACGCTTAGGACCGGTGATTTTAAATAGTTTAGTCTCTTCTATGGTAACTATGTTTTTGTCTTTTGTCCGTCTAATACGGTTTTCTGTTATTTCTAGGCAATTGTTTGTCTCACTGAGAACCATTTCTTTTAATTTTTTCAAAATTTAAACGTTTACTAGTTTTTAAATTTAGAGTGAGACCTTTTATTTTACAGACTTCAACTAACGAATTTTTATTTGTGGACCACACTAAGTAGGCTTAGGTTTTAGGACCACCAGAAACAAATTCTACAATGTATGACCCGGGACCGTAGTCGACCAACTCATCGGTCATCTCCCCGAGGTAGTCACCGGTAGGAACTTTATACATACCATTTTTGTGTATGTACAGTACGCTGTCTGTGTCATAGTAAAGGACTTGAGATTGCAGCTGTTCCAAGTGTTCATACAGTTTTAACCTCGCGTGAGATGTGGTAAAAGCGGCCAAGACGACGTTGACGGTTCTGAGGGACTCGCTAACCTCTTCTATGTTTTGCCAATTTACGAGGAGAACCTCTTCGTTAATTTCTTGAACGGTATTTACTTGTGTACCGGGGCTTGTCAGTAATTTGAAAAAGGCGTCAGGCGTTCTCACAATTGAGGTTTTAGTTTGGTTCTCTCTCTGTCCGAATTTTCCCCAAAACGAATTTAGCATTAATTTCGCGAGGGAGCGAAGACCCGCGTTCTTTTCAATTTTTGTTTGGTCAAGTCTGATACCTTCGTGTTCAAAATATTTTTTAATGTACGTCTCTTTGTCCTGATCAGTGAGACACCAGGAAGGGTAGCCCGATGCCTCCTGCTTGATTTTTAAAAATTTATTTACAAAGTCTGTGAAGAGTCCGCCATCCTCATAGGTCACCACCTCGTATTCCCATAATTCGTACATTTCTAAAATGGTATAGCCTTTTTCTACAGATTTTCTAATTTCCTGCATCGTCCATGTCCCCGTCAACGCTCTCTCTTCCGTGGTGTGGGCACAGTCACCCGAGTACATGTCGTCCCCACACGTCCTACATAAAACAAACATTAATTTATCGTTCATGCGTGTAGGGAGAACCGGGTGATACAACTTTAGAGGGGGCAGGACTTTACATTTAAGAAGACCTTCAGCCTGCATGCCTCGCCCCCTACATTCTCTGTCACCCACATAGATTTTAGGATGAGATTTTACATACATTTTAAATTTATTAACAAAAGGATAGAGAGAGCATACGTCCACATACTGTATAGACCCCCCCTCTGCACACTTGTGGTATGTTCTTGCGTTGCCTGTTCTACCACCAAAGAAGGCGTCTCTTGGATTAAGTGGAAGCGTGTTTAGAATTGGTAATGAAATTTAGGTATGCCAATCTAGGATCTTTTTTCATTTTCTTAAATTCACACTCCCACATCTCGATAACTTCGTATCCGGAATTTTGGAGTTTATCTATTTTGGATTTGGTCCTTTCGTACCTCAGATGCAAAGAGTCTGAGGGATCGTCGGGCAAGGGCACTTCCCTCTCATACTTGTAACATTTAGGACACCCGTGGAAATAACAACCCTGAAATTCATACACACGTTCACCGTCGAAACCGTCTACTTTCATGCCGGCAATTTTGACTTCTCTTTCCCGCCCTGCATGCTGGATTCGGACGCCGCGCTGATCCTCCTCCCAAGTCACCCACTGTAAAGCGATGGGGGATTGCATGTCAACAAGTCTGTATCCATTGTTAGGGACCAGGCCAATAGTATTGGATTTTAAGAACTTACGTCTAAACACCAAATTACAGGCGCTGGCTATGGTGATGGCTTCCATGAACGGGTCTACGTTACATTCTTCGAGAAACATTGCTCTGAATTTTATACACGCCTGCGCCAATATATCTACATCTGAAATACAATACTCAATCAGTTCTTTTTGGAAATCAAACACTACGTTTTTGTTGACCTGGTCATTATGCCAATTTTCAAAATCTTTCTAACTTTTTTCGAACATCGATTCAGGGCAGTAGTATTCCTTGGGTGGGATGGGGCCTACATAGTTTTGGTTTGCCAGAGTGTTAAACAAGTGAGGGAAGTAACCCTTCTTCTTCTCTGGGGTAGATCAAAGGCTTTGTTGAGTGCTGAGAGGGCCATGGGGAAATAGTTCAGTGAGTCGATAAATCTCACGTTGTCCAATTCCATGAGAATGACTTTAGTGCCACGCATAATCAGCTCTGGACTGAATTTTGTCTGTTCCAATACGTATTTTAAGATAAATTGGAAATCGAAACCCTGTCCGTTGTGAGCCATTACACAAACGTTTTTGAAACTTTTCCTAACATCCATCACATAATCCATGAATTTAACTACAGGGTCTTGTCTGAAGACTCGAGTGCGGGTGCTACAATTTTCACAATTTTCCCCTCCGATGCATTTCCAACAGAATTGTTGGGCGACACAGAGGTTCACCTTGTGAACCCTTTTATCGTCGTCAATGTACTCGTCTTGGCGAGTTTCTAAATCGAAAAAGATGAACAGAAAGTCTTTGGTTTTGGGTTTTCCTGTGTCGACCCGCATGTAGCATTGGTGGTTTGGGGCCATGAACTCGCGACAAATTTTGCAGAAAGAAAACTTCCCCGCACACGTGCTTCGATTTACGCTGTTTCAGAAATACGAATCTTTGGCATTGTAAGCATTTTTTCACGGATTTACATTGTTCACCCTGATGAGCCGCGAAACATATTTGATTTTTTAGAGTGATGTTACAATTTGGGCAAACTATTCCTCCATGCTCCTCTTTACAGGGTGGAGAGACTGTCTGGCACGCAGGGCAGACATTTGAACACCTGTGTTCAGCTTTGTGGTCGTAAGGGACATGGCACGCTTCACAATAGAAATGGCAAGAAAAGGCGGCGGTCAGACTAGTGATTACATTGTAGTGACCCCTATGGTACAACAGATTAATTTTGTACAAAGCACTTTCGTTGTTGCCGCTAAAATATACGTCCCTACCTTTACTGTTATAATTGAAAACTGTGATGTTATATTTTTTGAGGTGGTCTTGGAATTTTGACAGCTCGAGGACCCCCGCTCCCTCTCTCGGTATTTGAACTCGGGCTTTGGCCATCAATTTTTTCGGCTTTGTCGTTTGTCTCTGACATCTGTCTTTTTTTATCAATTCATACTCGGGATCTTTTTTAAACGTTAGCCTTAGCCACTACCAGTGCACGCGCTAGACACAAATTATCGCTATTCTTAATGACTACGATACCTCTACGTGCTTTACATTCTTCTTCAAAGTTATTATAAAAACCTGGTCTTACTCTACCACTACCTACAGGAAGATTAATTCTAGTACACTATACTCTAAACGTATCGGTTAGATTTTTACTGATTCGGCATTACTTTGAATTATACCGCCAAAAATTTCAAAAAGCACATCATCTTTGACCTGATCAGCTGGTCGAAATGCCACGTAGCCCGGATCTTTACTTTTTAAATTTAGACTATGAAGGGTGAAGCCCAGGTAGTCTGAATCAGTGCAGTTGGATTTCATGTCATTTACAATTTTAGAAAACCCCGTCCTTAGCCAATCAATTTCGTCAATGTTTTCAGGGACGGGATTAAATTTGAAGGTGGTCTTAACACCGTATACCCTATATTTTTTTATGTAAGTCTCGTTTTTACCTAGCGTTTTTACAGGATTCAACTCCATACGAGACTCAGGGTCCACTTCAATAGGATGAGATTCCATTGCAACAGTAATATATTAAAAAATAATATCTAGGTAACTAGGTAGGTAAGCAATGTTTTATTTATTTTATATTAGTAATTAGCGAGGTTTTCTTGTCTTGATATCGACTATGCATACACAATGTTGTGCAATATCAAGGAACAGAGCGACATAGGTCTTACCTCTTTGACGTCCACCTCCAAACTGACGAGACAGGGAAATCTCTGCCGACTGTGTAGAACACCGACCAATCAGAGTGCTTGGTTGCTATTTTGGACCAATTAGAGACGCGCTTATTCCGACCAATAGGAAGTTTGCGGTTGCAGTCGTTACATGTCTGGTTTTTTTTACAGGTAACCGCAAGGGACCCGGAGGCTGACCACGGTGACCACTGATTATGTAGCAATAAATAGCTTATCTTTACTGAGTCGTTTTATTTGAAATCCCCGCAATAATTCTTCTGAGTGATATCGAAAAAAAAGGTTCCCGCCCGAGAAAAAGTGAGGTTATGTTTAATGTGGGCGCCCGCCATATCAGATTTATTTATTTTTTTTTTGATCACGTGATACATGGGCGCAGCCATATTGGTTTTTTTTATCACGTGACTCGTGGGCGCAGCCATGTTTGGAATTCCCTCCGTCCCTCCTGGACCCACCAAATCAACCGATTTTGACACCCCAAAACACTAGGATAAGAGTGTGAGGAGGGGAATTTCTCCCGCACATGAGGGAATTTCTCCCGCACATGCCCTCCCTCTGCGCATGCGCGGCCGCCATCTTGGATCACGTGACCCCCTCTCGACCAATCAGAGCCCTGTCCGCAAGGGGCAGAGGTTCTACTAATGTAATAATGTACACAGTGTTACATAACTTAGGTGTTTTAAATGGCAAGTAAGTGAACGAAGATTGAATTGAGAAACATTTTTATTTAGTTATTGGGCAAGGATTTGACAACTAATAATCGAGATTCACGATCAGGTAAGGTGCATATTGTGTCTTCTGTATAAACCCTCAGTATAATAAATAAAATAACTGACGTGCTTTTTATTGAAAACACTCTTTTGTGACTTATATATTTCTAGAAATAAGCTCTTCTTAACCCAAAGTTAGTAGTGTGTTATTCTACAATCATATTATTTTTAAATATCACTGAAAATAATGTTGTTCCCCACTTTAATAAGGTAGCAGGTCGTCCATAAGAATACAATTAATGACATTTTATGGAGTGATTTTCACTAAAATTGAATTCGAACTTTCATATGAAGAAATTAAGTTTCTTCCATGATCATAAGTTTGTAGCTTAATTCATTTTGGGAATATCCTGTGGACGAACACATAGACATACATTATAGAAAATTTGCCTATCTATCAATAGCGAGAAAAATAAATTATTTAATTCATCTAGTTTTTATTCGGTTTTAATAATTGAATTATCATCAGAAATGAAATAAAAATACTATACAGTTTTGTTAAATATAAGAATATTTATAAGCAGTGATAGAATCCTGAATATATTTGCTTGACGTATTTAGGTAAATCATTGTAATTAAAAATATTTCATATTTTACAAGTTCTTATCAACTTATTTCATCACCGATAAAATTTGAAAAGTAAACAATGGAAAATTTTACCATTAGAAACCCACAGATAAATAGAAACGTAGAAGTTTGAATTGGTGACAAATATCGTGCAGAGATAAGTTTGATTTAATGTCACGTTAAGCTCAGTCAGTTGCACCGCAGTTACCGCAATTCAGACGTTAACTACGACTTTAGTTATTTCTTATAATAAAGTTTCATGACGTCTACAGTTTCCATCTATAACGAATCATTCCGTCAAGAAAAATATTGTACGTTAAATAAATATCAGTATAATAATCCTTCATAAATAATAATGTTTTTTTCTGTGAGCGTGAGCGACAAAACAATATTGTATTAACTGCCAATAAAGTAAAATCAAAAACACATTAATAAAAGATTTTGAAAAATTTAACATGGCTTCTTCGGCTGATCCTCATGCACGTATCTGTGGGGACGAAACCATTTAGTCGATACACATTTAACATAAATTAACACCTATAATTGACAGGTTCGAGTATTTTCAATGTCATAGTTTGATGTCAAATTGGTGGGCTTGTGCTTTATATTATTTTACTAAGTATTTACTAAGAAAGGAATTCTAGTGTTATTTTTTTAAATATTAATAATATGGCTGAGAAGAGTAAGATGCAAATATTAATTATTGTCTATCTAGGTAATTTTAAATTAGAAACCAACTTACTTGTGTTAAATGCAAAACAATTAAAGATTTTTTCCTTTTGATATGCATACACTTGAATTAAAGTTAAAAGAATTCAAATAACGATTTTCAGAATACATTTTAAAACTTTATGAATTGTATTATATGCCTCGTTGGTGTTAGTTGGTCTAATTAAAACGTAATAAATTGTTATTCTTTGTAATGTAATTAATTTTAAAAAATCCAAAAGTTAACATTATTTTATACATTTAGTAAATATAACTTATAGGTCAGTTGGATTTAATTTATTTATAGAAGTATGTCTACTGAGATATTTAATGTCTGGAATGAAACAAAAAGACTAATTTTTAAATGAATTTAAACAACTTCAAAGAATACGTTAACTTAAAGTAATACATTTTATGTCTAGAGGAGTGTTATTTTGAACTTAGCGGATGCAGGCAGACCTAAAAAGACAGAGGGATGCTAAAGCTAGAGGAAGTTGTCTTATTTCTTTAAAAACATGCTGATGAAAACTTCCAACGTTTGACATGTTCCACAAATGCCCTGACTCTCTCAGTCTACTTGACAAAGATTTGGTAGCCAAACTTTTTCATTAATTCATATTTACTTGTCGTCAGTTTCAGTACCCAAATAACTTTATATTTTTGCTATATAAAATGAAAATAATTATTTATTACAATATATGATTATTGCGCCTTATGATTATAATATATTCTGCGAAATACCGATAGCCTATCGCGTAATTTTTTACGCAACACTAAATTTTGTTATAACATAGCAAAAATATGTTTTAAACATTTCTTAATGATTCATGTGTGTTATTTTATAATGTTTTTAAAGACATTTTTATTTGTTGATTGTTTTTGCAATAGCTACAGTGAAATTAAGAACCCATACCCCGTTTTTTGTGTATGATATTTTATCAATATATTTATCTATTTAGGTTTCAACCCGATTTGAAATTTATATTTGTTCTAAATATTAGAAAAATATTTTAAGCGATGTTGTAAAAAGTAATGTTGATATAACTTAATTTTACTTACATATTTGTTTAGAAATCTCATCGTCACATTACACGCAATACGTTGGATGATAATAAACTGATGTGTTACACCTAAAACAAATTATAGGACAATCAGAACCATTCATACAATAATTACGTCACTGCACGCTAGCAAAAGGCGCTACTTCCAGTCTACAGTAACTACTTGTGATTATAATAACGTTATTATAATATTATATACTCTAGGGAAGTTATAGCATGACCGGTGGGATGCGCGTGAGGAGTGGAGGAGTTGAGCGCGTGAGGGCACAATCTAAAGTAGGGGAGTGAATAAGGTGCTACTAACCCTACTGAGAGTTTTCGGCTCCCGGCTCATAGTGGTGGCGGGAGCCGAATATTGTAGTGTTTGCCAACATTTCTAGACCCTTATGTTCTTACCACGGTGGTCTTTTCTGATGAGCGATTTAGTATAAGAGACCTTGAGAATATTTGAACATTTCTAGACTCTTTTGAAGTTACGGCGACGGACTTTTATGATGGGGAATTCAATACAGGGAATCTTGGAAATATTGGGACCGGATGTACGTGATCTTAACAATGACTATGTTCTGCCGAAATTGTGTTCATAGCTCACCCTTCTTAATGAGTTTCGCAGTAGAGATACCTGGTGGTAAGAAAGGGTTCTCATAAATTGGGAAAGGGTAGGAATTTATATTATTCTTGAATCTCCAACGAACGACAACAGTTCAGAATTGTAATTGTTACGCTTTGTTAGCCATTAAAATTCAATTTATCATATACTAACCGTTGTAAGCTTCAGGATTTACGATTAGTAGATACAATTATACACTACAAAATTTTCAACTGACATTAGCCTAGCGTGCTAAATTAAAAAATTAATATAAAACTGGTTAAACTAATTTGTCAATATACACAGTAGAATAAGAAAAAACTCAGTTTTATCTACCAAACTTGTATCAAGTTAATTTAATTGATGTATACTTAAAAATAATAATAAACGCCAACGATCCACACGCAATAGTTAACATAACAAAAACCCCGTTGTCGATGAAAATTATTTATTGTTCTTCGAACTACACACAAATCAAAATTGTCCAGATTACTTTTAGTATGTTTGCGTTTTCTTACTTTGTTGGGCGTACTAAAAGAATTGCCAATTGGACTTATTTTTTTTCCTCCTTCAAAATTCGTCTCAGCGTACTTTTAGAAATTCCAGTTGCCTCTACGACACGCTGTTGAACTTTCTTCAAATTTAGAAGTGTGTTGGTTTCTGCTTCCCGTTTCATAAAATGGGAAGCACTTCTATTGCCTGGCCGTGTATAACCTTTCTACCTTCCAATTTTACTTTTTACATTATGATCCATCTCAAACTCTTTACTTAAAACGTAATGAGCACAACGCAATTAATTCAACAAATTGTATTACAACTCGTGAATTAGCACAAGCGAATGTTTTTTGGGCGGCACGTATAGAAGATTGGAGACCGAAGTTCACAAGGCTAAATACGGCAAGAGACTGAGCCGCTCCACCCCCCACCACTTTAGTTCCGTCTTTGCCTACGGCGCATCTCGAAGTCACCGGTCATGCTATAAAATTCTCTACTTTAACTACTTGTGATTATAATAACGTTCCCTCCAAGACTGTTCTACAAACGACAGTCCATGATTATCCTAAAGATGGGGAATTCCTCTATAGCAAATTTTAAATAATCTAACACCTAAAAAACCAGGATAACAAACCCAAAGATTTTTCTACATTTTTCTGAAGATTTGCAGAATGATAATCTATTTCTTACATAGCATATGAAATATTTATAATAGAAAGTAGACCATACAGTTTTTAATGTTAAAAACCATTAAAACATAACTCATTATGTGGGTATTTTAAAATCAAAGAGTAAACTTTCTACCCATTCGCAAGATTATCAAATATATAGATATTTTCACATTTTGTATTGTATAAGAACAGGCATAATTTTGACTAAGGCCCAGCACCAAAACGAATTGAACAATCACTACCTAAACTCTAAACATGGAAATGACTTAATATGAGAAAGGAAATTAAACAGCATGACGAGTCCTACACTCAAATCATTTTAGCAAAAATTATAGTAGCGGAAACAACCCCCTCCACTGACACTCCAGATTTTATAAGAATAGAAATGTTAATAAAAAAATGTCAAGTCCATTACGTCAGATTTCACAATTCTTTGTGCCTGAATCTCATGAAAATGAGTGACTAACATTTAAATCAATGTTGATCCATCCAAAGTCCCTTGCCTCGTCAGAATTAGGCTTTTCTCCTCTAAACTCGATCTGCTAACCCAAAAGTAAATAAAAGTAGCGAACAACTGCCAAGGATTTTGTTAGGACACAATAAAAGTTTTACAAAATCCAGGAACTCCTTTTATTTTTACAAGGACAGGTAAACAGGAAAGGTCTAAACAGTTCCCAATTGAAATAACCATGCTTAAAATAGGTAAATCTGAAAAAGAAAGTGATCCTTGGTCAACAAAGAGATTTCTTACTTTAGTATTACTTTTGAAATTTATTTCAACCCTTATTTTTTGGTCTACATAAATTTCCCAGTACGTAAAGTATTATTATAAGAGCTCTAAGTCGAATTAGGTAATAATTTGTTTAATGATAATAATTGTTGTTGTTTTCCTACGGTTTTCAATTCTACAAAACATGTTTGTCATGTTTTATACTCGTTATAAGTACGATCAATAACACCACTTCCAATTTGAGAAACTGTTTAAATATGAAAGTTTATTTGTACAACTGTATGTGTATAGGCTATTTAATATGTTAGTATACACTAAAATACGTTAAAATAATCTCATGATGTCTACTGAAAATTTTCAAAGTAACATGTTTTATATACTGTGGCTATAAATTGATAAAAATATATAAATATTTTATAAAAACGAATTACAATTAAAACTGAAAAATTTTTATAAGTCTCTAGACTAGTTTAGAAATCGGCTTTTGTAATAAATAATTATTTTCATTTTATTTAGCAAAAATATAAAGTTATTTGGGTACTGAAACTGACGACAAGTAAATATGAATTAATGAAAAAGTTTGGCTACCAAATCTTTGTCAAGTAGACTGAGAGAGTCAGGGCATTTGTGGAACATGTCAAACGTTGGAAGTTTTCATCAGCATGTTTTTAAAGAAATAAGACAACTTCCTCTAGCTTTAGCATCCCCTCTGTCTTTTTAGGTCTGCCTGCATCCGCTAAGTTCAAATAACACTCCTCTAGACATAAAATGTATTACTTTAAGTTAACGTATTCTTTGAAGTTGTTAAATTCATTTAAAAACTAGTCTTTTGTTTCATTCCAGACATTAAATATCTCAGTAGACATACTTCTATATATAAATTAAATCCAACTGACCTATAATTTATATTTACTAAATGTATAAATAATGTTAACTTTTGGATTTTTTAAAATTAATTTCATTACAAAGAATAACAATTTATTACGTTTTATTAGACCAACTAACACCAACGAGGCATATAATGCAATTCATAAAGTTTTAAAATGTATTCTGAAAATCTTTATTTGAATTCTTTTAACTTTAATTCAAGTGTATGCATATCAAAAGGAAAAAATCTTTAATTGTTTTGCATTTAACACAAGTAAGTTGGTTTCTAATTTAAAATTACCTAGATAGACAATAATTAATATTTGCATCTTACTCTTCTCAGCCATATTATTAATATTTAAAAAATAACACTAGAATTCCTTTCTTAGTAAATACTTAGTAAATAATATAAAGCACAGCCCACCAATTTGACATCAAACTATGACACTGAAAATACTCGAACCTGTCAATTATAGGTGTTAATTTATGTAAATGTGTATCGACTAAATGGTTCATCCACAGATACGTGCATGAGGATCAGCGAAGAAGCCATGTTAAATTTTTCAAAATCTTTTATTAATGTGTTTTTGTTTTTACTTTATTGGCAGTTAATACAATATTGTTTTGTCGCTCACGCTCACAGAAAAAACATTATTATTTATGAAGGATTAATTATAACTGATATTTATTTAACGTACAATATTTTTCTTGACGGAATGATTCGTTATAGATGGAAACTGTAGACGTCATGAAACTTTATTATAAGAAATAACTAAAGTCGTAGTTAACGTCTGAATTGCGGTAACTGCGGTGCAACTGACTGAGCTTAACGTGACATTAATCAAACTTATCTCTGCACGATATTTGTCACCAATTCAACTTCTACGTTTCTATTTATCTGTGGGTTTCTAATGGTACAATTTTCCATTGTTTACTTTTCAAATTTTATCGGTGATGAAATAAGTTGATAAGAACTTGTAAATATGAATATTTTAATACAATGATTTACCTAAATACGTCAAGCAAATATATTCAGGATTCTATCACTGCGTATAAATATTCTTATATTTAACAAAACTGTATAGTATTTTTATTTCATTTCTGATGATAATTCAAATATTAAAACCGAATAAAAACTGGATGAATTAAATAATTTATTTTTCTCGCTATTGATAGATAGGCAAATTTTTCTACAATGTATGTCTATATGTTCGTCCACAGGATATTCCGAGAATGAATTAAGCTACAAACTTAAGATCATGGATGAAACTTAATTTCTTCATATGAAAGTTCGAATTCAATTTTTAGTGAAATCACTCCATAAAATGTCACTAATTGTATTCTTATGGACGACCTGCTACCTTAGTGGGGAACAACATTATTTTCAGTGATATTTAAAAATAATATGATTGTAGAAATAAACACACTACTAACTTTGGGTTAAGAAGAGCTTATTTCTAGAAATATATAAGTCACAAAAGAGTGTTTCAATAAAAAAGCACGTCAGTTATTTTATTTATTATACTGAGGTTTATACAGAAGACACAATATGCACCTTACCTGATCGTGAATCTCGATTATTAGTTGTCAAATCCTTGCCCAATAACTAAATAAAAATGTTTCTCAATTCAATCTTCGTTCACTTACTTGCATTTAAACACCTAAGTTATGTAACACTGTGTACATTATTACATTATAAAGATACCAGTGAGTTATCTTGAGAGATAAGTTAACAATACGACGTACTTAGCACAGTAATAATACGTATTAAAATGTTTTTATTACGGAGCAGTAACAACAACTAATTATTGGACATATATTCTAATTTAATAATTTAACAATAGAACCAGATTTTAAATTTCCTCAGTTAGCTTTTAATCCCGAATTAAGAATGCAGCAATTAGCTTTTGTTTGATCAAGCGATTGTGCATGGTAAAGACCCTGCTTAGCAACCCAAAACCCAGAAGTTGATCATGGTGTGCAGCCGTCCGCGTCCTTGTAATATGCATACACGCACTGGTAATGTGCGGAGTGTAGTAATTAAATTATAAATTGACAAAATTTGTTATTTGCTTAAACACAGCCTTCCCTTCTTCCCAATACTCTTAAATATCGCTTAGTAGGTTTTGTTATTTCTTTACCTTCCTTTGATCATCTACGTAAAATTAAGTAATGTTTTAACTACGTATAAAAGAGTTAGTAAAGAAACTGTCAAACTTTAGTCATTCAAAACAATATTATGCGAAATTTTCTTATTTATAGGAACCTCAACGTCAACATAAACGAACTTATCAATGATCCTTCGTGAGGGTACGCAAAAATGAGTTCAACAACCGATTTTATGTTCCTCATTATGAACAAATCAAGGCTCTCACGCCCAGGAACTCGTTGTCAGCATGGCTAATCTCAAAGCAATGCTCAAAAGCATTTGCTTGGAACGACTAGAGTATTTAATTAACCTCTATTTTTCTTCTCTGAATCTTTCCATTCCTCTCTTAAAAATTTCTAAAGGTCACACTCAATCTATTATTTTCCAAAGAAGGGTGTGATCCCTCCTTCAACCCAAAATTTAACCCGTCTATATGTCAATGATGCCAGGTCAAAATAGTTCAAAAGTTTTCTTCCTCACAACGATGTTGTAAGTCTTTTAGAAAGCCATAAAATTTACTCTCAGTTAAAACCAATTGGTTTTCAAACTTGAAAATCAATCAATTATACTCATTAGTGCGTCCTCGTGGATTGGAAAGTAGAGGGAGCCGAAGGTCTAAGAGAATACTCTAAAGTGATATTTTTGGATCTTTCTAAGGTTTTCGTCTTTATTGACCACCGTATCCTCATTTCAAAAATTAAAGCCAACATGATTACGAGGAAACCCCCTCCAAGTGGCTCGAATCGTTTCTTAATAATTCCAAAACTTGTAGGAAATTTTCAGAGCGTGCAATGAAAACAGGAAATACTAATGGTATGGAGTTTTTGTCAGGGCTCTAATCCCTAGTCCCCCCATTTTACTGCTTCTCATCATTAACACAAAAAAATTTGCGTAACCTGATTAATGGAAAAATGAATAATTCTGTTTTTAAAATATTCACAAGGACTTAACACTTTGTTACACTAAATAATTTGCTTTCACTAAATGAAGACGTTTTGGGGTCCACTTCCACATTGAGTATAAAAAAATGATTAAATGTAACTGACATTTCGTAGAGAAAGCTATTTAATTAAATACCGATGCGATGGTACATTATATAATGTAGGTGAGCCGCCAGACAGGTGCTTAGTAATATAAAAATATTCATTAGGTTCCGTAGGGGATACACACATCAATAGTCTTATATGAAATTACTGGTGAGGCGTCAGTGATAGTTGAGAGTGTGATTTGTTGTTCGCCAATAATTTAGGAGCAGTTTAATTAAGACTAATTAATCACTTACGCGGTAAATAATACAAGCGTATTCCTTGGCGGGTGCGTTACTTTTACATCATCTGATAACAACGAAACATCATAAGCTTTGTTATATTACAATATGCTTTCCTTCCTTTCTACTAATATTTTTGAACTATAATTCTATATTTGAATTTAGTATTTCAAATATATACTGGGCTATTTTTTAATTGTTATATTATTAACCCTATAAATTTTTAATAAACAAGAGAAAAAAAACCAATTTGTCGGTGTTTATTGAATATCCATTACATACATTGGGAATAAACTGAACATTAAAATATTTCCGATAAAACCTAGTTGTAAAATCGATGGTAGTTTCAGTTAATTTACAATTTGTGTAATATTTTTATAAAATTGCATTTTGCATTAAAAGAATGTTTTTAGTTATGATCTGTTACTGAGAACTATAACTGTTGTATGTAGAGGTGAGGAGTACTAGATCACAGAAAGAGTCAATTCTTAGAGCAAAATTTAATCTATCCTTAAACTTCTAAACACACCAACGGGAATCCTAACCCTTCCGGGTTTAACGAGACAAAACAACCGTTTGTAACGGTAACACGGTGTCGAAAATGCTATTGCAGGTGGGGTTCCGTAAAGCAACATAATGGGCTGGATTTTATCTCTGTTGTGGATGCGAGTGTGAAGAGTTTATTTCAAACAACCATCCTAAATTCCTCAAGGAATGCCTTATCATCTAAATGACAAACTCCAATGCAAGCCACTTTTAAATATTTAAGCGGTGATGTGGTTGACAGACAATTGGGTCTTTTTAATCAGAAATAGGACGTTTTCAAAAGGCCTTTGTGTAAGGAATCCATGGACAACGCGATATTAATTGAATCGAGTTCATCTAAATTCAAACATTGGATTACACATAATTGCTTTAATGTGTTGGTGAATTTTACAAACATTTTATTTATTTTTAAGTTTAAAGGTTGTCATTTTTGTCTGCCTGGAATTGTGGTACATTCTGTACATATCAAGCTATTATAAAACTCTCCAATCCTATTTTAATTACAAATTTTAATTGGGTATTGAAAATGTAATTTATTGATTTAAGCATAATAATAATGGAAGTATAGCTTTTTTTTTATACTTTGCTAACATAATGAAGGTTTTTATCTAGAACAAAAAGCTGTGAGGAAAACCTTATAATTTCACTTAGTCCATAGAATGAACAATTGTTTTACTTGCTTTGCCAACATTATAGGATTCAGTGTGGGAATTGGTGGAGGAAGAAAACACTTCAAATCAAGAAATAAGAAGGTGTAATGGACATTATATCTTTGCTACGTCATTTTGGAAGGAGGGGAAGAGTTAAATCTCTATTCCAGTTAAGCGTATCCCCAGTCCCGAAATCAGGTGGGAAGAAGATGCTCACTCACGTTTAAGATATCGTTTAAAAGCAAGAAAAAAATTGATACCAATTATTAAGTTACTAATCGATCAATGTGGGTTTACGGCAACATTTTATTTCCATAAAAAATTTATGACGTAACCTCCTTTGTTTTTCACTACCCTCAATCGAAAAGTTTTATCCAATCTAAGTGAAAATGAACACGTAACAATTACATTTCACATTTAAAAATAAACAAACTCAAGGTGATGTTCAATATCACACGTGCGTCTTTCAGAAAGTTGAATGCAAAGATAGTCTGTGAGATATTAACCCTATTTTAGTTTGTTTACTTTGCATTTTTTAATCGTTGCTTTTATTCCCTATTTACTTTTCACAAGCATCTCATCCAATCCAAAAGTTTATCTAGCATATCATGCATTCGCTATAGCAATAGGCCATTAATATGGAATCATTTCTTCTTGATATATTATGAATGAAGTAAGTAACTGAGATTCTTGTGTTAGTTTCACCTACTATTAAAGGCGTAAATTGTACTCTAACTCTCTAAGGAATCATATAAGGAAATAATTTAATTGAACAAATAATACTATTACTGCTTGGACGTGATGACAAAGAACACATTTCTACCAACTCAATCTATGAAAACCCACATAGTTCGCTGTATTTACCGTGTAATTAAAATTAACAGCAGATTTCTTCGTATCTGACTGATGAAGTTATCACGTGAACAATGATGTTGTTCACCATTAACGGGAAGCGTAATTAATCAAAACAAATGATAAAGCGCTCGTATAATAATGGATCTCGTGGGTGCCCCCTGTTGTACACTGCATTTTAAATTAATTACCGGTAGATTCTTCACATTTATTTTTCCATTTTAAATATTTTA